>NW_025534258.1:0-240431 GCF_020615455.1 Coregonus clupeaformis
TTAACAGAACTGTCTACTGTGGTGGAAATATACCAGTCTATCTTCATGTCAACTAACAGAACTCTGTCTACCTTGGAGGAAATATACCAGTCTATCTTCATGTCAACTAACAGAACTGTCTACTGTGGGGAAATATACCAGTCTATCTTCATGTCAACTAACAGAACTGTCTACTGTGGTGGAAATATACCAGTCTATCTTCATGTCAACTAACAGAACTGTCTACTGTGGTGGAAATATACCAGTCTATCTTCATGTCAACTAACAGAACTGTCTACTTGTGGTGGAAATATACCAGTCTATCTTCATGTCAACTAACAGAACTGTCTACTGTGGTGGAAATATACCAGTCTATCTTCATGTCAACTAACAGAACTGTCTACTGTGGTGGAAATATACCAGTCTATCTTCATGTCAACTAACAGAATCTGTCTACTGTGGTGGAAATATACCAGTCTATCTTCATGTCAACTAACAGAACTCTGTCTACTGTGGTGGAAATATACCAGTCTATCTTCATGTCAACTAACAGAACTGTCTACTGTGGTGGAAATATACCAGTCTATCTTCATGTCAACTAACAGAACCTGTCTACTGTGGTGGAAATATACCAGTCTATCTTCATGTCAACTAACAGAACTGTCTACTGTGGTGGAAATATACCAGTCTATCTTCATGTCAACTAACAGAACTGTCTACTGTGGTGGAAATATACCAGTCTATCTTCATGTCAACTAACAGAACTCTGTCTACCTTGGTGGAAATATACCAGTCTATCTTCATGTCAACTAACAGAACTGTCTACTGTGGTGGAAATATACCAGTCTATCTTCATGTCAACTAACAGAACTCTGTCTACTGTGGTGGAAATATACCAGTCTATCTTCATGTCAATTAACAGAACTGTCTACTGTGGTGGAAATATACCAGTCTATCTTCATGTCAACTAAGAGAACTCTGTCTACTGTGGTGGAAATAGACCAGTCTATCATCATGTCAATTAATGAACTGGCTACTGTGGTGGAAATATACCAGTATATCTTCATGTCAACTAACAGAACTGTCCACCTTGGAGGAAATATACCAGTGTATCTTCATGTAAACTAACAGAACTGTCTACTGTGGTGAAAATATACCAGTCTATCTTCATGTCAACTAACAGAACTGTCTACTGTGGTGGAAATATACCAGTCTATCTTCATGTCAACTAACAGAACTGTCTACTGTGGTGGAAATATACCAGTCTATCTTCATGTCAACTAACAGAACTGTCTACTGTGGTGGAAATATACCAGTCTATCTTCATGTCAACTAACAGAACTGTCTACTGTGGTGGAAATATACCAGTCTATCTTCAAGTCAACTAACAGAACTCTGTCTACCTTGGTGGAAATATACCAGTCTATCTTCATGTCAACTAACAGAACTGTCTACTGTGGTGGAAATATACCAGTCTATCTTCATGTCAACTAACAGAACTGTCTACTGTGGTGGAAATATACCAGTCTATCTTCATGTCAACTAACAGAAATATCTACTGTGGTGGAAATATACCAGTCTATCTTCATGTCAACTAACAGAACTGTCTACTGTGGTGGAAATATACCAGTCTATCTTCATGTCAACTAACAGAACTATCTACTGTGGTGGAAATATACCAGTCTATCTTCATGTCAACTAACAGAACTCTGTCTACTGTGGTGGAAATATACCAGTCTATCTTCATGTCAACTAACAGAACTGTCTACTGTGGTGGAAATATACCAGTCTATCTTCATGTCAACTAACAGAATCTGTCTACTGTGGTGGAAATATACCAGTCTATCTTCATGTCAACTAACAGAACTGTCTACTGTGGTGGAAATATACCAGTCTATCTTCATGTCAACTAACAGAACTGTCTACTGTGGTGGAAATATACCAGTCTATCTTCATGTCAACTAACAGAACTCTGTCTACCTGTGGTGGAAATATACCAGTCTATCTTCATGTCAACTAACAGAACTGTCTACTGTGGTGGAAATATACCAGTCTATCTTCATGTCAACTAACAGAACTGTCTACTGTGGTGGAAATATACCAGTCTATCTTCATGTCAACTAACAGAACTGTCTACTGTGGTGGAAATATACCAGTCTATCTTCATGTCAACTAACAGAACTGTCTACTGTGGTGGAAATATACCAGTCTATCTTCATGTCAACTAACAGAACTGTCTACTGTGGTGGAAATATACCAGTCTATCTTCATGTCAACTAACAGAACTGTCTACTGTGGTGGAAATATACCAGTCTATCTTCATGTCAACTAACAGAACTGTCTACTGTGGTGGAAATATACCAGTCTATCTTCATGTCAACTAACAGAACTGTCTACTGTGGTGGAAATATACCAGTCTATCTTCATGTCAACTAACAGAACTGTCTACTGTGGTGGAAATATACCAGTCTATCTTCATGTCAACTAACAGAACTGTCTACTGTGGTGGAAATATACCAGTCTATCTTCATGTCAACTAACAGAACTGTCTACTGTGGTGGAAATATACCAGTCTATCTTCATGTCAACTAACAGAACTGTCTACTGTGGTGGAAATATACCAGTCTATCTTCATGTCAACTAACAGAACTGTCTACTGTGGTGGAAATATACCAGTCTATCTTCATGTCAACTAACAGAACTGTCTACTGTGGTGGAAATATACCAGTCTATCTTCATGTCAACTAACAGAACTGTCTACTGTGGTGGAAATATACCAGTCTATCTTCATGTCAACTAACAGAACTGTCTACTGTGGTGGAAATATACCAGTCTATCTTCATGTCAACTAACAGAACTCTGTCTACCTTGGTGGAAATATACCAGTCTATCTTCATGTCAACTAACAGAACTGTCTACTGTGGTGGAAATATACCAGTCTATCTTCATGTCAACTAACAGAACTGTCTACTGTGGTGGAAATATACCAGTCTATCTTCATGTCAACTAACAGAACTCTGTCTACTGTGGTGGAAATATACCAGTCTATCTTCATGTCAACTAACAGAACTGTCTACTGTGGTGGAAATATACCAGTCTATCTTCATGTCAACTAACAGAACTGTCTACTGTGGTGGAAATATACCAGTCTATCTTCATGTCAACTAACAGAACTGTCTACTGTGGTGGAAATATACCAGTCTATCTTCATGTCAACTAACAGAACTGTCTACTGTGGTGGAAATATACCAGTCTATCTTCATGTCAACTAACAGAACTGTCTACTGTGGTGGAAATATACCAGTCTATCTTCATGTCAACTAACAGAATCTGTCTACTGTGGTGGAAATATACCAGTCTATCTTCATGTCAACTAACAGAACTGTCTACTGTGGTGGAAATATACCAGTCTATCTTCATGTCAACTAACAGAACTGTCTACTGTGGTGGAAATATACCAGTCTATCTTCATGTCAACTAACAGAACTGTCTACTGTGGTGGAAATATACCAGTCTATCTTCATGTCAACTAACAGAACTGTCTACTGTGGTGGAAATATACCAGTCTATCTTCATGTCAACTAACAGAACTGTCTACTGTGGTGGAAATATACCAGTCTATCTTCATGTCAACTAACAGAACTGTCTACTGTGGTGGAAATATACCAGTCTATCTTCATGTCAACTAACAGAACTGTCTACTGTGGTGGAAATATACCAGTCTATCTTCATGTCAACTAACAGAACTGTCTACTGTGGTGGAAATATACCAGTCTATCTTCATGTCAACTAACAGAACCTGTCTACTGTGGTGGAAATATACCAGTCTATCTTCATGTCAACTAACAGAATCTGTCTACTGTGGTGGAAATATACCAGTCTATCTTCATGTCAACTAACAGAACTGTCTACTGTGGTGGAAATATACCAGTCTATCTTCATGTCAACTAACAGAACTGTCTACTGTGGTGGAAATATACCAGTCTATCTTCATGTCAACTAACAGAACTGTCTACTGTGGTGGAAATATACCAGTCTATCTTCATGTCAACTAACAGAACTGTCTACTGTGGTGGAAATATACCAGTCTATCTTCATGTCAACTAACAGAACTGTCTACTGTGGTGGAAATATACCAGTCTATCTTCATGTCAACTAACAGAATCTGTCTACTGTGGTGGAAATATACCAGTCTATCTTCATGTCAACTAACAGAACTGTCTACTGTGGTGGAAATATACCAGTCTATCTTCATGTCAACTAACAGAACTGTCTACCTGTGGTGGAAATATACCAGTCTATCTTCATGTCAACTAACAGAACTGTCTACTGTGGTGGAAATATACCAGTCTATCTTCATGTCAACTAACAGAACTGTCTACTGTGGTGGAAATATACCAGTCTATCTTCATGTCAACTAACAGAACTGTCTACTGTGGTGGAAATATACCAGTCTATCTTCATGTCAACTAACAGAACTGTCTACTGTGGTGGAAATATACCAGTCTATCTTCATGTCAACTAACAGAACTGTCTACTGTGGTGGAAATATACCAGTCTATCTTCATGTCAACTAACAGAACTGTCTACTGTGGTGGAAATATACCAGTCTATCTTCATGTCAACTAACAGAACTGTCTACTGTGGTGGAAATATACCAGTCTATCTTCATGTCAACTAACAGAACTGTCTACTGTGGTGGAAATATACCAGTCTATCTTCATGTCAACTAACAGAACTGTCTACTGTGGTGGAAATATACCAGTCTATCTTCATGTCAACTAACAGAACTGTCTACTGTGGTGGAAATATACCAGTCTATCTTCATGTCAACTAACAGAACTGTCTACTGTGGTGGAAATATACCAGTCTATCTTCATGTCAACTAACAGAACTGTCTACTGTGGTGGAAATATACCAGTCTATCTTCATGTCAACTAACAGAACTGTCTACTGTGGTGGAAATATACCAGTCTATCTTCATGTCAACTAACAGAACTGTCTACTGTGGTGGAAATATACCAGTCTATCTTCATGTCAACTAACAGAACTGTCTACTGTGGTGGAAATATACCAGTCTATCTTCATGTCAACTAACAGAACTGTCTACTGTGGTGGAAATATACCAGTCTATCTTCATGTCAACTAACAGAACTGTCTACTGTGGTGGAAATATACCAGTCTATCTTCATGTCAACTAACAGAACTGTCTACCTTGGTGGAAATATACCAGTCTATCTTCATGTCAACTAACAGAACTGTCTACTGTGGTGGAAATATACCAGTCTATCTTCATGTCAACTAACAGAACTGTCTACTGTGGTGGAAATATACCAGTCTATCTTCATGTCAACTAACAGAACTGTCTACTGTGGTGGAAATATACCAGTCTATCTTCATGTCAACTAACAGAACTGTCTACTGTGGTGGAAATATACCAGTCTATCTTCATGTCAACTAACAGAACTGTCTACTGTGGTGGAAATATACCAGTCTATCTTCATGTCAACTAACAGAACTGTCTACTGTGGTGGAAATATACCAGTCTATCTTCATGTCAACTAACAGAACTGTCTACTGTGGTGGAAATATACCAGTCTATCTTCATGTCAACTAACAGAACTGTCTACTGTGGTGGAAATATACCAGTCTATCTTCATGTCAACTAACAGAACTGTCTACTGTGGTGGAAATATACCAGTCTATCTTCATGTCAACTAACAGAACTGTCTACTGTGGTGGAAATATACCAGTCTATCTTCATGTCAACTAACAGAACTCTGTCTACTGTGGTGGAAATATACCAGTCTATCTTCATGTCAACTAACAGAACTGTCTACTGTGGTGGAAATATACCAGTCTATCTTCATGTCAACTAACAGAACTGTCTACTGTGGTGGAAATATACCAGTCTATCTTCATGTCAACTAACAGAACTGTCTACTGTGGTGGAAATATACCAGTCTATCTTCATGTCAACTAACAGAACTGTCTACTGTGGTGGAAATATACCAGTCTATCTTCATGTCAACTAACAGAACTGTCTACTGTGGTGGAAATATACCAGTCTATCTTCATGTCAACTAACAGAACTCTGTCTACTGTGGTGGAAATATACCAGTCTATCTTCATGTCAACTAACAGAACTGTCTACTTTGGTGGAAATATACCAGTCTATCTTCATGTCAACTAACAGAACTGTCTACTGTGGTGGAAATATACCAGTCTATCTTCATGTCAACTAACAGAACTGTCTACTGTGGTGGAAATATACCAGTCTATCTTCATGTCAACTAACAGAACTGTCTACTGTGGTGGAAATATACCAGTCTATCTTCATGTCAACTAACAGAACTGTCTACTGTGGTGGAAATATACCAGTCTATCTTCATGTCAACTAACAGAACTGTCTACTGTGGTGGAAATATACCAGTCTATCTTCATGTCAACTAACAGAACTGTCTACTGTGGTGGAAATATACCAGTCTATCTTCATGTCAACTAACAGAACTGTCTACTGTGGTGGAAATATACCAGTCTATCTTCATGTCAACTAACAGAAATCTGTCTACCGTGGTGGAAATATACCAGTCTATCTTCATGTCAACTAACAGAACTGTCTACTGTGGTGGAAATATACCAGTCTATCTTCATGTCAACTAACAGAACTGTCTACTGTGGTGGAAATATACCAGTCTATCTTCATGTCAACTAACAGAACTGTCTACTGTGGTGGAAATATACCAGTCTATCTTCATGTCAACTAACAGAACTGTCTACTGTGGTGGAAATATACCAGTCTATCTTCATGTCAACTAACAGAACTGTCTACTGTGGTGGAAATATACCAGTCTATCTTCATGTCAACTAACAGAACCTGTCTACCTGTGGTGGAAATATACCAGTCTATCTTCATGTCAACTAACAGAACTGTCTACTGTGGTGGAAATATACCAGTCTATCTTCATGTCAACTAACAGAATCTGTCTACTGTGGTGGAAATATACCAGTCTATCTTCATGTCAACTAACAGAACTGTCTACTGTGGTGGAAATATACCAGTCTATCTTCATGTCAACTAACAGAACCTGTCTACTGTGGTGGAAATATACCAGTCTATCTTCATGTCAACTAACAGAACTGTCTACTGTGGTGGAAATATACCAGTCTATCTTCATGTCAACTAACAGAACTGTCTACTGTGGTGGAAATATACCAGTCTATCTTCATGTCAACTAACAGAACTGTCTACTGTGGTGGAAATATACCAGTCTATCTTCATGTCAACTAACAGAACTGTCTACTGTGGTGGAAATATACCAGTCTATCTTCATGTCAACTAACAGAACTGTCTACTGTGGTGGAAATATACCAGTCTATCTTCATGTCAACTAACAGAACTGTCTACTTTGGTGGAAATATACCAGTCTATCTTCATGTCAACTAACAGAACTGTCTACTGTGGTGGAAATATACCAGTCTATCTTCATGTCAACTAACAGAACTGTCTACTGTGGTGGAAATATACCAGTCTATCTTCATGTCAACTAACAGAACTGTCTACTGTGGTGGAAATATACCAGTCTATCTTCATGTCAACTAACAGAACTGTCTACTGTGGTGGAAATATACCAGTCTATCTTCATGTCAACTAACAGAACTGTCTACTGTGGTGGAAATATACCAGTCTATCTTCATGTCAACTAACAGAACTGTCTACTGTGGTGGAAATATACCAGTCTATCTTCATGTCAACTAACAGAACTGTCTACCTGTGGTGGAAATATACCAGTCTATCTTCATGTCAACTAACAGAACTGTCTACTGTGGTGGAAATATACCAGTCTATCTTCATGTCAACTAACAGAACTGTCTACTGTGGTGGAAATATACCAGTCTATCTTCATGTCAACTAACAGAACTGTCTACTGTGGTGGAAATATACCAGTCTATCTTCATGTCAACTAACAGAACTGTCTACTGTGGTGGAAATATACCAGTCTATCTTCATGTCAACTAACAGAACTGTCTACTGTGGTGGAAATATACCAGTCTATCTTCATGTCAACTAACAGAACTGTCTACTGTGGTGGAAATATACCAGTCTATCTTCATGTCAACTAACAGAACTTGTCTACTGTGGTGGAAATATACCAGTCTATCTTCATGTCAACTAACAGAACTGTCTACTGTGGTGGAAATATACCAGTCTATCTTCATGTCAACTAACAGAACTGTCTACTGTGGTGGAAATATACCAGTCTATCTTCATGTCAACTAACAGAACTGTCTACTGTGGTGGAAATATACCAGTCTATCTTCATGTCAACTAACAGAAATATCTACTGTGGTGGAAATATACCAGTCTATCTTCATGTCAACTAACAGAACTCTGTCTACTGTGGTGGAAATATACCAGTCTATCTTCATGTCAATTAACATAACTGTCTACTCTGGTAGAAATATACCAGTCTATCTTCATGTCAACTAAGAGAATTCTGTCTACTGTGGTGGAAATAGACCAGTCTATCTTCATGTCAATTAATGAACTGGCTACTGTGGTGGAAATATACCAGTATATCTTCATGTCAACTAACAGAACTGTCTACTGTGGTGGAAATATACCAGTCTATCTTCATGTCAACTAACAGAACTCTGTCTACCTTGGTGGAAATATACCAGTCTATCTTCATGTCAACTAACAGAACTGTCTACTGTGGTGGAAATATACCAGTCTATCTTCATGTCAACTAACAGAACTGTCTACTGTGGTGGAAATATACCAGTCTATCTTCATGTCAACTAACAGAACTGTCTACTGTGGTGGAAATATACCAGTCTATCTTCATGTCAACTAACAGAATTCTGTCTACTGTGGTGGAAATATACCAGTCTATCTTCATGTCAACTAACAGAATCTGTCTACTGTGGTGGAAATATACCAGTCTATCTTCATGTCAACTAACAGAACTGTCTACTGTGGTGGAAATATACCAGTCTATCTTCATGTCAACTAACAGAACTGTCTACTGTGGTGGAAATATACCAGTCTATCTTCATGTCAACTAACAGAACTGTCTACTGTGGTGGAAATATACCAGTCTATCTTCATGTCAACTAACAGAACTGTCTACTGTGGTGGAAATATACCAGTCTATCTTCATGTCAACTAACAGAACTGTCTACTGTGGTGGAAATATACCAGTCTATCTTCATGTCAACTAACAGAACTGTCTACTGTGGTGGAAATATACCAGTCTATCTTCATGTCAACTAACAGAAATCTGTCTACTGTGGTGGAAATATACCAGTCTATCTTCATGTCAACTAACAGAACTGTCTACTGTGGTGGAAATATACCAGTCTATCTTCATGTCAACTAACAGAACTGTCTACTGTGGTGGAAATATACCAGTCTATCTTCATGTCAACTAACAGAACTGTCTACTGTGGTGGAAATATACCAGTCTATCTTCATGTCAACTAACAGAACTGTCTACTGTGGTGGAAATATACCAGTCTATCTTCATGTCAACTAACAGAACTGTCTACTGTGGTGGAAATATACCAGTCTATCTTCATGTCAACTAACAGAATCTGTCTACCTGTGGTGGAAATATACCAGTCTATCTTCATGTCAACTAACAGAACTGTCTACTGTGGTGGAAATATACCAGTCTATCTTCATGTCAACTAACAGAACTGTCTACTGTGGTGGAAATATACCAGTCTATCTTCATGTCAACTAACAGAACTGTCTACTGTGGTGGAAATATACCAGTCTATCTTCATGTCAACTAACAGAACTCTGTCTACTGTGGTGGAAATATACCAGTCTATCTTCATGTCAACTAACAGAATTATGTCTACTGTGGTGGAAATATACCAGTCTATCTTCATGTCAACTAACAGAACTGTCTACTGTGGTGGAAATATACCAGTCTATCTTCATGTCAACTAACAGAACTGTCTACTGTGGTGGAAATATACCAGTCTATCTTCATGTCAACTAACAGAACTGTCTACTGTGGTGGAAATATACCAGTCTATCTTCATGTCAACTAACAGAACTGTCTACTGTGGTGGAAATATACCAGTCTATCTTCATGTCAACTAACAGAACTGTCTACTGTGGTGGAAATATACCAGTCTATCTTCATGTCAACTAACAGAACTGTCTACTGTGGTGGAAATATACCAGTCTATCTTCATGTCAACTAACAGAACTGTCTACTGTGGTGGAAATATACCAGTCTATCTTCATGTCAACTAACAGAACTGTCTACTGTGGTGGAAATATACCAGTCTATCTTCATGTCAACTAACAGAACTGTCTACTGTGGTGGAAATATACCAGTCTATCTTCATGTCAACTAACAGAACTGTCTACCTTGGTGGAAATATACCAGTCTATCTTCATGTCAACTAACAGAACTGTCTACTGTGGTGGAAATATACCAGTCTATCTTCATGTCAACTAACAGAACTGTCTACTGTGGTGGAAATATACCAGTCTATCTTCATGTCAACTAACAGAACTGTCTACTGTGGTGGAAATATACCAGTCTATCTTCATGTCAACTAACAGAACTGTCTACTGTGGTGGAAATATACCAGTCTATCTTCATGTCAACTAACAGAACTGTCTACTGTGGTGGAAATATACCAGTCTATCTTCATGTCAACTAACAGAACTGTCTACTGTGGTGGAAATATACCAGTCTATCTTCATGTCAACTAACAGAACTGTCTACTGTGGTGGAAATATACCAGTCTATCTTCATGTCAACTAACAGAATCTGTCTACCTGTGGTGGAAATATACCAGTCTATCTTCATGTCAACTAACAGAACTGTCTACTGTGGTGGAAATATACCAGTCTATCTTCATGTCAACTAACAGAACCTGTCTACTGTGGTGGAAATATACCAGTCTATCTTCATGTCAACTAACAGAACCTGTCTACCTTGGTGGAAATATACCAGTCTATCTTCATGTCAACTAACAGAACTGTCTACTGTGGTGGAAATATACCAGTCTATCTTCATGTCAACTAACAGAACTGTCTACTGTGGTGGAAATATACCAGTCTATCTTCATGTCAACTAACAGAACTGTCTACTGTGGTGGAAATATACCAGTCTATCTTCATGTCAACTAACAGAACTGTCTACCTGTGGTGGAAATATACCAGTCTATCTTCATGTCAACTAACAGAACTGTCTACTGTGGTGGAAATATACCAGTCTATCTTCATGTCAACTAACAGAACTCTGTCTACTGTGGTGGAAATATACCAGTCTATCTTCATGTCAACTAACAGAACTGTCTACTGTGGTGGAAATATACCAGTCTATCTTCATGTCAACTAACAGAACTGTCTACTGTGGTGGAAATATACCAGTCTATCTTCATGTCAACTAACAGAACTGTCTACTGTGGTGGAAATATACCAGTCTATCTTCATGTCAACTAACAGAACTGTCTACTGTGGTGGAAATATACCAGTCTATCTTCATGTCAACTAACAGAACTGTCTACTGTGGTGGAAATATACCAGTCTATCTTCATGTCAACTAACAGAACTGTCTACCTGTGGTGGAAATATACCAGTCTATCTTCATGTCAACTAACAGAACTGTCTACTGTGGTGGAAATATACCAGTCTATCTTCATGTCAACTAACAGAACTGTCTACTGTGGTGGAAATATACCAGTCTATCTTCATGTCAACTAACAGAACTGTCTACTGTGGTGGAAATATACCAGTCTATCTTCATGTCAACTAACAGAACTGTCTACTGTGGTGGAAATATACCAGTCTATCTTCATGTCAACTAACAGAACTCTGTCTACTGTGGTGGAAATATACCAGTCTATCTTCATGTCAACTAACAGAACTGTCTACTGTGGTGGAAATATACCAGTCTATCTTCATGTCAACTAACAGAACTGTCTACTGTGGTGGAAATATACCAGTCTATCTTCATGTCAACTAACAGAACTGTCTACTGTGGTGGAAATATACCAGTCTATCTTCATGTCAACTAACAGAACTGTCTACTGTGGTGGAAATATACCAGTCTATCTTCATGTCAACTAACAGAACTGTCTACTGTGGTGGAAATATACCAGTCTATCTTCATGTCAACTAACAGAACTGTCTACTTTGGTGGAAATATACCAGTCTATCTTCATGTCAACTAACAGAACTGTCTACTGTGGTGGAAATATACCAGTCTATCTTCATGTCAACTAACAGAACTGTCTACTGTGGTGGAAATATACCAGTCTATCTTCATGTCAACTAACAGAACTGTCTACTGTGGTGGAAATATACCAGTCTATCTTCATGTCAACTAACAGAACTGTCTACTGTGGTGGAAATATACCAGTCTATCTTCATGTCAACTAACAGAACTGTCTACTGTGGTGGAAATATACCAGTCTATCTTCATGTCAACTAACAGAACTGTCTACTTTGGTGGAAATATACCAGTCTATCTTCATGTCAACTAACAGAACTGTCTACTGTGGTGGAAATATACCAGTCTATCTTCATGTCAACTAACAGAACTGTCTACTGTGGTGGAAATATACCAGTCTATCTTCATGTCAACTAACAGAACTGTCTACTGTGGTGGAAATATACCAGTCTATCTTCATGTCAACTAACAGAACTGTCTACTGTGGTGGAAATATACCAGTCTATCTTCATGTCAACTAACAGAATCTGTCTACTGTGGTGGAAATATACCAGTCTATCTTCATGTCAACTAACAGAACTGTCTACTGTGGTGGAAATATACCAGTCTATCTTCACGTCAACTAACATAACTGTCTACTGTGGTGGAAATATACCAGTCTATCTTCATGTAAACTAACAGAACTCTGTCTACTGTGGTGGAAATATACCAGTCTATCTTCATGTCAACTAACAGAACTGTCTACTGTGGTGGAAATATACCAGTCTATCTTCATGTCAACTAACATAAACTGTCTACTGTGGTGGAAATATAGCAGTCTATCTTCATGTCAACTAACAGAATCTGTCTACTGTGGTGGAAATATTCCAGTCTATCTTCATGTCAACTAACAGAACTGTCTACTGTGGTGGAAATATACCAGTCTATCTTCATGTCAACTAACATAAACTGTCTACTGTGGTGGAAATATAGCAGTCTATCTTCATGTCAACTAACATAACTGTCTACTGTGGTGGAAATATACCAGTCTATCTTCATGTAAACTAACAGAACCTGTCTACTGTGGTGGAAATATACCAGTCTATCTTCATGTCAACTAACAGAACTGTCTACTGTGGTGGAAATATACCAGTCTATCTTCATGTCAACTAACAGAACTGTCTACTGTGGTGGAAATATACCAGTCTATCTTCATGTCAACTAACAGAACTCTGTCTACTGTGGTGGAAATATACCAGTCTATCTTCATGTCAACTAACAGAATTATGTCTACTGTGGTGGAAATATACCAGTCTATCTTCATGTCAACTAACAGAACTGTCTACTGTGGTGGAAATATACCAGTCTATCTTCATGTCAACTAACAGAACTGTCTACTGTGGTGGAAATATACCAGTCTATCTTCATGTCAACTAACAGAACTGTCTACTGTGGTGGAAATATACCAGTCTATCTTCATGTCAACTAACAGAACTGTCTACTGTGGTGGAAATATACCAGTCTATCTTCATGTCAACTAACAGAACTGTCTACTGTGGTGGAAATATACCAGTCTATCTTCATGTCAACTAACAGAACTGTCTACCTTGGAGGAAATATACCAGTCTATCTTCATGTCAACTAACAGAACTGTCTACTGTGGTGGAAATATACCAGTCTATCTTCATGTCAACTAACAGAACTGTCTACTGTGGTGGAAATATACCAGTCTATCTTCATGTCAACTAACAGAACTGTCTACTGTGGTGGAAAGATACCAGTCTATCTTCATGTCAACTAACAGAACTGTCTACTGTGGTGGAAATATACCAGTCTATCTTCATGTCAACTAACATAACTGTCTACTGTGGTGGAAAAATACCAGTCTATCTTCATGTCAACTAACAGAACTGTCTACTGTGGTGGAAATATAACAGTCTATCTTCATGTCAACTAACAGAACTGTCTACTGTGGTGGAAATATACCAGTCTATCTTCATGTAAACTAACAGAACTGTCTACTGTGGTGGAAATATACCAGTCTATCTTCATGTCAACTAACAGAACTGTCTACTGTGGTGGAAATATACCAGTCTATCTTCATGTCAACTAACAGAACTGTCTACTGTGGTGGAAATATACCAGTCTATCTTCATGTCAACTAACAGAACTGTCTACTGTGGTGGAAATATACCAGTCTATCTTCATGTCAACTAACAGAACTGTCTACTGTGGTGGAAATATACCAGTCTATCTTCATGTCAACTAACAGAACTGTCTACTGTGGTGGAAATATACCAGTCTATCTTCATGTCAACTAACAGAACTGTCTACTGTGGTGGAAATATACCAGTCTATCTTCATGTCAACTAACAGAACTGTCTACTGTGGTGGAAATATACCAGTCTATCTTCATGTCAACTAACAGAACTGTCTACTGTGGTGGAAATATACCAGTCTATCTTCATGTCAACTAACAGAACTGTCTACTGTGGTGGAAATATACCAGTCTATCTTCATGTCAACTAACAGAATCTGTCTACTGTGGTGGAAATATACCAGTCTATCTTCATGTCAACTAACAGAACTGTCTACTGTGGTGGAAATATACCAGTCTATCTTCATGTCAACTAACAGAACTCTGTCTACTTTGGTGGAAATATACCAGTCTATCTTCATGTCAACTAACAGAACTGTCTACTGTGGTGGAAATATACCAGTCTATCTTCATGTCAACTAACAGAACTGTCTACTGTGGTGGAAATATACCAGTCTATCTTCATGTCAACTAACAGAACTGTCTACTGTGGTGGAAATATACCAGTCTATCTTCATGTCAACTAACAGAACTGTCTACTGTGGTGGAAATATACCAGTCTATCTTCATGTCAACTAACAGAACTGTCTACTGTGGTGGAAATATACCAGTCTATCTTCATGTCAACTAACAGAACTGTCTACTGTGGTGGAAATATACCAGTCTATCTTCATGTCAACTAACAGAACTGTCTACTGTGGTGGAAATATACCAGTCTATCTTCATGTCAACTAACAGAACTGTCTACTGTGGTGGAAATATACCAGTCTATCTTCATGTCAACTAACAGAACTGTCTACTGTGGTGGAAATATACCAGTCTATCTTCATGTCAACTAACAGAACTGTCTACCTGTGGTGGAAATATACCAGTCTATCTTCATGTCAACTAACAGAACTGTCTACTGTGGTGGAAATATACCAGTCTATCTTCATGTCAACTAACAGAAACTGTCTACTGTGGTGGAAATATACCAGTCTATCTTCATGTCAACTAACAGAACTGTCTACTGTGGTGGAAATATACCAGTCTATCTTCATGTCAACTAACAGAACTGTCTACTGTGGTGGAAATATACCAGTCTATCTTCATGTCAACTAACAGAACTGTCTACTGTGGTGGAAATATACCAGTCTATCTTCATGTCAACTAACAGAACTGTCTACTGTGGTGGAAATATACCAGTCTATCTTCATGTCAACTAACAGAACTGTCTACTGTGGTGGAAATATACCAGTCTATCTTCATGTCAACTAACAGAACTGTCTACTGTGGTGGAAATATACCAGTCTATCTTCATGTCAACTAACAGAACTGTCTACTGTGGTGGAAATATACCAGTCTATCTTCATGTCAACTAACAGAACTGTCTACGGAAGAATCTGTCTACTCTGGTGGAAATATACCAGTCTATCTTCATGTCAACTAACAGAACTGTCTACTGTGGTGGAAATATACCAGTCTATCTTCATGTCAACTAACAGAACTGTCTACTGTGGTGGAAATATACCAGTCTATCTTCATGTCAACTAACAGAACTGTCTACTGTGGTGGAAATATACCAGTCTATCTTCATGTCAACTAACATAAACTGTCTACTGTGGTGGAAATATACCAGTCTATCTTCATGTCAACTAACAGAACTGTCTACTGTGGTGGAAATATACCAGTCTATCTTCATGTCAACTAACAGAATCTGTCTACTGTGGTGGAAATATACCAGTCTATCTTCATGTCAACTAACAGAACTGTCTACTGTGGTGGAAATATACCAGTCTATCTTCATGTCAACTAACAGAACTGTCTACTGTGGTGGAAATATACCAGTCTATCTTCATGTCAACTAACAGAACTGTCTACTGTGGTGGAAATATACCAGTCTATCTTCATGTCAACTAACAGAACTGTCTACCTTGGTGGAAATATACCAGTCTATCTTCATGTCAACTAACAGAACTGTCTACTGTGGTGGAAATATACCAGTCTATCTTCATGTCAACTAACAGAACTGTCTACTGTGGTGGAAATATACCAGTCTATCTTCATGTCAACTAACAGAACCTGTCTACTGTGGTGGAAATATACCAGTCTATCTTCATGTCAACTAACAGAACTGTCTACTGTGGTGGAAATATACCAGTCTATCTTCATGTCAACTAACAGAATTGTCTACTGTGGGGAAATATACCAGTCTATCTTCATGTCAACTAACAGAACTGTCTACTGTGGTGGAAATATACCAGTCTATCTTCATGTCAACTAACAGAACTGTCTACTGTGGTGGAAATATACCAGTCTATCTTCATGTCAACTAACAGAACTGTCTACTGTGGTGGAAATATACCAGTCTATCTTCATGTCAACTAACAGAACCTGTCTACTTTGGTGGAAATATACCAGTCTATCTTCATGTCAACTAACAGAAACTGTCTACTGTGGTGGAAATATACCAGTCTATCTTCATGTCAACTAACAGAACTGTCTACTGTGGTGGAAATATACCAGTCTATCTTCATGTCAACTAACAGAACTGTCTACTGTGGTGGAAATATACCAGTCTATCTTCATGTCAACTAACAGAACTGTCTACTGTGGTGGAAATATACCAGTCTATCTTCATGTCAACTAACAGAACTGTCTACTGTGGTGGAAATAGACCAGTCTATCTTCATGTCAATTAATGAATTGGCTACTGTGGTGGAAATATACCAGTCTATCTTCATGTCAACAAATAGAACTCTGTCTACCTTGGACCTTGGTGGAAATATACCAGTATATCTTCATGTCAACTAACATAACTGTCTACTGTGGTGGAAATAGACCAGTCTATCTGCATGTCAACTAACAGAACTGTCTACTGTGGTGGAAATATACCAGTCTATCTTCATGTCAACTAACAGAACTGTCTACTGTGGTGGAAATATACCAGTCTATCTTCATGTCAACTAACAGAACTGTCTACTGTGGTGGAAATATACCAGTCTATCTTCATGTCAACTAACAGAACTGTCTACTGTGGTGGAAATATACCAGTCTATCTTCATGTCAACTAACAGAACTGTCTACTGTGGTGGAAATATACCAGTCTATCTTCATGTCAACTAACAGAACTGTCTACCTGTGGTGGAAATATACCAGTCTATCTTCATGTCAACTAACAGAACTGTCTACTGTGGTGGAAATATACCAGTCTATCTTCATGTCAACTAACAGAACTGTCTACTGTGGTGGAAATATACCAGTCTATCTTCATGTCAACTAACAGAACTCTGTCTACTGTGGTGGAAATATACCAGTCTATCTTCATGTCAACTAACAGAACTGTCTACTGTGGTGGAAATATACCAGTCTATCTTCATGTCAACTAACAGAACTGTCTACTGTGGTGGAAATATACCAGTCTATCTTCATGTCAACTAACAGAACTCTGTCTACTGTGGTGGAAATATACCAGTCTATCTTCATGTCAACTAACAGAACTGTCTACTGTGGTGGAAATATACCAGTCTATCTTCATGTCAACTAACAGAACTGTCTACTGTGGTGGAAATATACCAGTCTATCTTCATGTCAACTAACAGAACTGTCTACTGTGGTGGAAATATACCAGTCTATCTTCATGTCAACTAACAGAACTGTCTACTGTGGTGGAAATATACCAGTCTATCTTCATGTCAACTAACAGAACTGTCTACTGTGGTGGAAATATACCAGTCTATCTTCATGTCAACTAACAGAACTGTCTACTGTGGTGGAAATATACCAGTCTATCTTCATGTCAACTAACAGAACTGTCTACTGTGGTGGAAATATACCAGTCTATCTTCATGTCAACTAACATAAACTGTCTACTGTGGTGGAAATATACCAGTCTATCTTCATGTCAACTAACAGAACTGTCTACTGTGGTGGAAATATACCAGTCTATCTTCATGTCAACTAACAGAACTGTCTACCTTGGTGGAAATATACCAGTCTATCTTCATGTCAACTAACAGAACTGTCTACTGTGGTGGAAATATACCAGTCTATCTTCATGTCAACTAACAGAACTGTCTACTGTGGTGGAAATATACCAGTCTATCTTCATGTCAACTAACAGAACTGTCTACTGTGGTGGAAATATACCAGTCTATCTTCATGTAAACTAACAGAACTCTGTCTACTGTGGTGGAAATATACCAGTCTATCTTCATGTCAACTAACAGAACTGTCTACTGTGGTGGAAATATACCAGTCTATCTTCATGTCAACTAACAGAACTGTCTACTGTGGTGGAAATATACCAGTCTATCTTCATGTCAACTAACATAAACTGTCTACTGTGGTGGAAATATACCAGTCTATCTTCATGTCAACTAACATAACTGTCTACTGTGGTGGAAATATACCAGTCTATCTTCATGTCAACTAACAGAATCTGTCTACTGTGGTGGAAATATACCAGTCTATCTTCATGTCAACTAACAGAACTCTGTCTACTGTGGTGGAAATATACCAGTCTATCTTCATGTCAACTAACAGAACTGTCTACTGTGGTGGAAATATACCAGTCTATCTTCATGTCAACTAACACAACTGTCTACTGTGGTGGAAATATACCAGTCTATTTTCATGTCAACTAACAGAACTGTCTACTGTGGTGGAAATATACCAGTCTATCTTCATGTCAACTAACAGAACTGTCTACTGTGGTGGAAATATACCAGTCTATCTTCATGTCAACTAACAGAACTGTCTACTGTGGTGGAAATATACCAGTCTATCTTCATGTCAACTAACAGAATCTGTCTACTGTGGTGGAAATATACCAGTCTATCTTCATGTCAACTAACAGAACTGTCTACTGTGGTGGAAATATACCAGTCTATCTTCATGTCAACTAACAGAACTGTCTACTGTGGTGGAAATATACCAGTCTATCTTCATGTCAACTAACATAAACTGTCTACTGTGGTGGAAATATACCAGTCTATCTTCATGTCAACTAACAGAACTGTCTACTGTGGTGGAAATATACCAGTCTATCTTCATGTCAACTAACAGAACTGTCTACTGTGGTGGAAATATACCAGTCTATTTTCATGTCAACTAACAGAACTGTCTACTGTGGTGGAAATATACCAGTCTATCTTCATGTCAACTAACATAACTGTCTACTGTGGTGGAAATATACCAGTCTATCTTCATGTCAACTAACAGAACTGTCTACTGTGGTGGAAATATACCAGTCTATCTTCATGTCAACTAACAGAACTGTCTACTGTGGTGGAAATATACCAGTCTATCTTCATGTCAACTAACAGAACTGTCTACTGTGGTGGAAATATACCAGTCTATCTTCATGTCAACTAACAGAACTGTCTACTGTGGTGGAAATATACCAGTCTATCTTCATGTCAACTAACAGAACTGTCTACTGTGGTGGAAATATACCAGTCTATCTTCATGTCAACTAACAGAACTGTCTACTGTGGTGGAAATATACCAGTCTATCTTCATGTCAACTAACAGAACTCTGTCTACTTTGGTGGAAATATACCAGTCTATCTTCATGTCAACTAACAGAAACTGTCTACCTTGGTGGAAATATACCAGTCTATCTTCATGTCAACTAACAGAACTGTCTACTGTGGTGGAAATATACCAGTCTATCTTCATGTCAACTAACAGAACTGTCTACTGTGGTGGAAATATACCAGTCTATCTTCATGTCAACTAACAGAACCTGTCTACTGTGGTGGAAATATACCAGTCTATCTTCATGTCAACTAACAGAACTGTCTACTGTGGTGGAAATATACCAGTCTATCTTCATGTCAACTAACAGAACTGTCTACTGTGGTGGAAATATACCAGTCTATCTTCATGTCAACTAACAGAACCTGTCTACTGTGGTGGAAATATACCAGTCTATCTTCATGTCAACTAACAGAACTGTCTACTGTGGTGGAAATATACCAGTCTATCTTCATGTCAACTAACAGAATCTGTCTACTGTGGTGGAAATATACCAGTCTATCTTCATGTCAACTAACAGAACTGTCTACTGTGGTGGAAATATACCAGTCTATCTTCATGTCAACTAACAGAACCTGTCTACTGTGGTGGAAATATACCAGTCTATCTTCATGTCAACTAACAGAACTGTCTACTGTGGTGGAAATATACCAGTCTATCTTCATGTCAACTAACAGAACTGTCTACTGTGGTGGAAATATACCAGTCTATCTTCATGTCAACTAACAGAACTGTCTACTGTGGTGGAAATATACCAGTCTATCTTCATGTCAACTAACAGAAACTGTCTACTTTGGTGGAAATATACCAGTCTATCTTCATGTCAACTAACAGAACTGTCTACTGTGGTGGAAATATACCAGTCTATCTTCATGTCAACTAACAGAACTGTCTACTGTGGTGGAAATATACCAGTCTATCTTCATGTCAACTAACAGAACTGTCTACTGTGGTGGAAATATACCAGTCTATCTTCATGTCAACTAACAGAACTGTCTACTGTGGTGGAAATATACCAGTCTATCTTCATGTCAACTAACAGAACTGTCTACTGTGGTGGAAATATACCAGTCTATCTTCATGTCAACTAACAGAACTGTCTACTGTGGTGGAAATATACCAGTCTATCTTCATGTCAACTAACAGAATCTGTCTACTGTGGTGGAAATATACCAGTCTATCTTCATGTCAACTAACAGAACTGTCTACTGTGGTGGAAATATACCAGTCTATCTTCATGTCAACTAACAGAACTGTCTACTGTGGTGGAAATATACCAGTCTATCTTCATGTCAACTAACAGAACTGTCTACTGTGGTGGAAATATACCAGTCTATCTTCATGTCAACTAACAGAACTGTCTACTGTGGTGGAAATATACCAGTCTATCTTCATGTCAACTAACAGAACTGTCTACTGTGGTGGAAATATACCAGTCTATCTTCATGTCAACTAACAGAACTGTCTACTGTGGTGGAAATATACCAGTCTATCTTCATGTCAACTAACAGAACTGTCTACTGTGGTGGAAATATACCAGTCTATCTTCATGTCAACTAACAGAAATCTGTCTACCTGTGGTGGAAATATACCAGTCTATCTTCATGTCAACTAACAGAACTGTCTACTGTGGTGGAAATATACCAGTCTATCTTCATGTCAACTAACAGAACTGTCTACTGTGGTGGAAATATACCAGTCTATCTTCATGTCAACTAACAGAATCTGTCTACTGTGGTGGAAATATACCAGTCTATCTTCATGTCAACTAACAGAACTTGTCTACTGTGGTGGAAATATACCAGTCTATCTTCATGTCAACTAACAGAACTGTCTA
Source organism: Coregonus clupeaformis (assembly GCF_020615455.1). Classification (NCBI taxonomy): domain Eukaryota; kingdom Metazoa; phylum Chordata; class Actinopteri; order Salmoniformes; family Salmonidae; genus Coregonus; species Coregonus clupeaformis. The sequence continues at coordinate 21,839 of NW_025534258.1, forward strand.
CTGTGGTGGAAATATACCAGTCTATCTTCATGTCAACTAACAGAACTGTCTACTGTGGTGGAAATATACCAGTCTATCTTCATGTCAACTAACAGAACTGTCTACTGTGGTGGAAATATACCAGTCTATCTTCATGTCAACTAACAGAACTGTCTACTGTGGTGGAAATATACCAGTCTATCTTCATGTCAACTAACAGAACTGTCTACTGTGGTGGAAATATACCAGTCTATCTTCATGTCAACTAACAGAACTGTCTACTGTGGTGGAAATATACCAGTCTATCTTCATGTCAACTAACAGAACTGTCTACTGTATGGTGGAAATATACCAGTCTATCTTCATGTCAACTAACAGAACTGTCTACTGTGGTGGAAATATACCAGTCTATCTTCATGTCAACTAACAGAATCTGTCTACTGTGGTGGAAATATACCAGTCTATCTTCATGTCAACTAACAGAACTGTCTACCTGTGGTGGAAATATACCAGTCTATCTTCATGTCAACTAACAGAACTGTCTACCTGTGGTGGAAATATACCAGTCTATCTTCATGTCAACTAACAGAACTGTCTACTGTGGTGGAAATATACCAGTCTATCTTCATGTCAACTAACAGAACTGTCTACTGTGGTGGAAATATACCAGTCTATCTTCATGTCAACTAACAGACTGTCTACTGTGGTGGAAATATACCAGTCTATCTTCATGTCAACTAACAGAACTGTCTACTGTGGTGGAAATATACCAGTCTATCTTCATGTCAACTAACAGAACTGTCTACCTGTGGTGGAAATATACCAGTCTATCTTCATGTCAACTAACAGAACCTGTCTACTGTGGTGGAAATATACCAGTCTATCTTCATGTCAACTAACAGAACTGTCTACTGTGGTGGAAATATACCAGTCTATCTTCATGTCAACTAACAGAACTGTCTACTGTGGTGGAAATATACCAGTCTATCTTCATGTCAACTAACAGAACTGTCTACTGTGGTGGAAATATACCAGTCTATCTTCATGTCAACTAACAGAACTGTCTACTGTGGTGGAAATATACCAGTCTATCTTCATGTCAACTAACAGAACTGTCTACTGTGGTGGAAATATACCAGTCTATCTTCATGTCAACTAACAGAAACTCTGTCTACTGTGGTGGAAATATACCAGTCTATCTTCATGTCAACTAACAGAACTGTCTACTGTGGTGGAAATATACCAGTCTATCTTCATGTCAACTAACAGAACTGTCTACTGTGGTGGAAATATACCAGTCTATCTTCATGTCAACTAACAGAACTGTCTACTGTGGTGGAAATATACCAGTCTATCTTCATGTCAACTAACAGAACTCTGTCTACTGTGGTGGAAATATACCAGTCTATCTTCATGTCAACTAACAGAACTGTCTACTGCTGGTGGAAATATACCAGTCTATCTTCATGTCAACTAACAGAACTGTCTACTGTGGTGGAAATATACCAGTCTATCTTCATGTCAACTAACAGAACTGTCTACTTGGTGGAAATATACCAGTCTATCTTCATGTCAACTAACAGAAACTGTCTACCTGTGGTGGAAATATACCAGTCTATCTTCATGTCAACTAACAGAACTGTCTACTGTGGTGGAAATATACCAGTCTATCTTCATGTCAACTAACAGAACTGTCTACTGTGGTGGAAATATACCAGTCTATCTTCATGTCAACTAACAGAACTGTCTACTGTGGTGGAAATATACCAGTCTATCTTCATGTCAACTAACAGAACTCTGTCTACCTTGGTGGAAATATACCAGTCTATCTTCATGTCAACTAACAGAACTGTCTACTGTGGTGGAAATATACCAGTCTATCTTCATGTCAACTAACAGAACTGTCTACTGTGGTGGAAATATACCAGTCTATCTTCATGTCAACTAACAGAACTGTCTACTGTGGTGGAAATATACCAGTCTATCTTCATGTCAACTAACAGAACTGTCTACCTTGGTGGAAATATACCAGTCTATCTTCATGTCAACTAACAGAACTGTCTACTGTGGTGGAAATATACCAGTCTATCTTCATGTCAACTAACAGAACTGTCTACTGTGGTGGAAATATACCAGTCTATCTTCATGTCAACTAACAGAACCTGTCTACTGTGGTGGAAATATACCAGTCTATCTTCATGTCAACTAACAGAACTGTCTACTGTGGTGGAAATATACCAGTCTATCTTCATGTCAACTAACAGAAACTGTCTACTGTGGTGGAAATATACCAGTCTATCTTCATGTCAACTAACAGAACTGTCTACTGTGGTGGAAATATACCAGTCTATCTTCATGTCAACTAACAGAAATGTCTACTGTGGTGGAAATATACCAGTCTATCTTCATGTCAACTAACAGAACTGTCTACTGTGGTGGAAATATACCAGTCTATCTTCATGTCAACTAACAGAACTGTCTACTGTGGTGGAAATATACCAGTCTATCTTCATGTCAACTAACAGAACTGTCTACTGTGGTGGAAATATACCAGTCTATCTTCATGTCAACTAACAGAACTGTCTACTGTGGTGGAAATATACCAGTCTATCTTCATGTCAACTAACAGAACTGTCTACTGTGGTGGAAATATACCAGTCTATCTTCATGTCAACTAACAGAACTGTCTACTGTGGTGGAAATATACCAGTCTATCTTCATGTCAACTAACAGAAACTGTCTACTGTGGTGGAAATATACCAGTCTATCTTCATGTCAACTAACAGAACTGTCTACTGTGGTGGAAATATACCAGTCTATCTTCATGTCAACTAACAGAACTGTCTACTGTGGTGGAAATATACCAGTCTATCTTCATGTCAACTAACAGAACTGTCTACTGTGGTGGAAATATACCAGTCTATCTTCATGTCAACTAACAGAACTGTCTACTGTGGTGGAAATATACCAGTCTATCTTCATGTCAACTAACAGAACTGTCTACTGTGGTGGAAATATACCAGTCTATCTTCATGTCAACTAACAGAACTGTCTACCTTGGTGGAAATATACCAGTCTATCTTCATGTCAACTAACAGAACCTGTCTACCTGTGGTGGAAATATACCAGTCTATCTTCATGTCAACTAACAGAACTGTCTACTGTGGTGGAAATATACCAGTCTATCTTCATGTCAACTAACATAACTGTCTACTGTGGTGGAAATATACCAGTCTATCTTCATGTCAACTAACAGAACTGTCTACTGTGGTGGAAATATACCAGTCTATCTTCATGTCAACTAACAGAACTGTCTACTGTGGTGGAAATATACCAGTCTATCTTCATGTCAACTAACAGAACTCTGTCTACTGTGGTGGAAATATACCAGTCTATCTTCATGTCAACTAACAGAACTGTCTACTGTGGTGGAAATATACCAGTCTATCTTCATGTCAACTAACAGAACTGTCTACCTTGGTGGAAATATACCAGTCTATCTTCATGTCAACTAACAGAACTGTCTACTGTGGTGGAAATATACCAGTCTATCTTCATGTCAACTAACAGAACTGTCTACTGTGGTGGAAATATACCAGTCTATCTTCATGTCAACTAACAGAACTGTCTACTGTGGTGGAAATATACCAGTCTATCTTCATGTCAACTAACAGAACTGTCTACTGTGGTGGAAATATACCAGTCTATCTTCATGTCAACTAACAGAACTGTCTACTGTGGTGGAAATATACCAGTCTATCTTCATGTCAACTAACAGAACTGTCTACTGTGGTGGAAATATACCAGTCTATCTTCATGTCAACTAACAGAATCTGTCTACTGTGGTGGAAATATACCAGTCTATCTTCATGTCAACTAACAGAACTGTCTACTGTGGTGGAAATATACCAGTCTATCTTCATGTCAACTAACAGAACTGTCTACTTGGAATTACCTGGTGGAAATATACCAGTCTATCTTCATGTCAACTAACAGAACTGTCTACTGTGGTGGAAATATACCAGTCCATCTTCATGTCAACTAACAGAACTGTCTACCGTGGTGGAAATATACCAGTCTACCTTCATGTCAACTAACAGAACTGTCTACTGTGGTGGAAATATACCAGTCTATCTTCATGTCAACTAACAGAACTGTCTACCTTGGAGGAAATATACCAGTCTATCTTCATGTCAACTAACAGAACTGTCTACTGTGGTGGAAATATACCAGTCTATCTTCATGTCAACTAACAGAACTCTGTCTACTGTGGTGGAAATATACCAGTCTATCTTCATGTCAACTAACAGAACTGTCTACTGTGGTGGAAATATACCAGTCTATCTTCATGTCAACTAACAGAACTGTCTACTGTGGTGGAAATATACCAGTCTATCTTCATGTCAACTAACAGAACTCTGTCTACTGTGGTGGAAATATACCAGTCTATCTTCATGTCAACTAACAGAACTCTGTCTACCTTGGTGGAAATATACCAGTCTATCTTCATGTCAACTAACAGAAACTGTCTACTGTGGTGGAAATATACCAGTCTATCTTCATGTCAACTAACAGAACTGTCTACTGTGGTGGAAATATACCAGTCTATCTTCATGTCAACTAACAGAACTGTCTACTGTGGTGGAAATATACCAGTCTATCTTCATGTCAACTAACATAACTGTCTACTGTGGTGGAAATATACCAGTCTATCTTCATGTCAACTAACAGAATCTGTCTACCTGTGGTGGAAATATACCAGTCTATCTTCATGTCAACTAACAGAACTGTCTACTGTGGTGGAAAAATACCAGACTATCTTCATGTCAACTAACAGAACTGTCTACTGTGGTGGAAATATACGAGTCTATCTTCATGTCAACTAACATAAACTGTCCACCTTGGAGGAAATATACCAGTGTATCTTCATGTAAACTAACAGAACTGTCTACTGTGGTGGAAATATACCAGTCTATCTTCATGTCAACTAACAGAACTGTCTACTGTGGTGGAAATATACCAGCCTATCTTCATGTCAACTAACAGAACTCTCTACTGTGGTGGAAATATACCAGTCTATCTTCATGTCAACTAACAGAATTGTCTACTGTGGTGGAAATATACCAGTCTATCTTCATGTCAACTAACAGAACTGTCTACTGTGGTGGAAATATACCAGTCTATCTTCATGTCAACTAACAGAATCTGTCTACTGTGGTGGAAATATACCAGTCTATCTTCATGTCAACTAACATAAACTGTCTACTGTGGTGGAAATATACCAGTCTATCTTCATGTCAACTAACAGAATTATGTCTACTGTGGTGGAAATATTCCAGTCTATCTTCATGTCAACTAACAGAACTGTTTAGTGTGGTTGAAGTATACCAGTATATCTTCATGTCAACTAACAGAACTGTCTACTGTGGTGGAAATATACCAGTCTATCTTCATGTCAACTAACATAACTGTCTACTGTGGTGGAAATATACCAGTCTATCTTCATGTCAACTAACAGAACTGTCTACTGTGGTGGAAATATACCAGTCTATCTTCATGTCAACTAACAGAACTGTCTACTGTGGTGGAAATATACCAGTATATCTTCATGTCAACTAACAGAAACTGTCTACTGTGGTGGAAATATACCAGTCTATCTTCATGTCAACTAACAGAACTGTCTACTGTGGTGGAAATATACCAGTCTATCTTCATGTCAACTAACAGAACTGTCTACTGTGGTGGAAATATACCAGTCTATCTTCACGTCAACTAACATAACTGTCTACTGTGGTGGAAATATACCAGTCTATCTTCATGTCAACTAACAGAACTGTCTACTGTGGTGGAAATATACCAGTCTATCTTCATGTCAACTAACAGAACTCTGTCTACTGTGGTGGAAATATACCAGTCTATCTCCATGTCAACTAACAGAACTGTCTACCTTGGTGGAAATATACCAGTCTATCTTCATGTCAACTAACATAAACTGTCTACTGTGGTGGAAATATACCAGTCTATCTTCATGTCAACTAACAGAATTATGTCTACTGTGGTGGAAATATTCCAGTCTATCTTCATGTCAACTAACAGAACTGTTTAGTGTGGTGGAAGTATACCAGTATATCTTCATGTCAACTAACAGAACTGTCTACTGTGGTGGAAATATACCAGTCTATCTTCATGTCAACTAACATAACTGTCTACTGTGGTGGAAATATACCAGTCTATCTTCATGTCAACTAACAGAACTGTCTACTGTGGTGGAAATATACCAGTCTATCTTCATGTCAACTAACAGAAATGTCTACTGTGGTGGAAATATACCAGTCTATCTTCATGTCAACTAACAGAACTGTCTACTGTGGTGGAAATATACCAGTCTATCTTCATGTCAACTAACAGAACTGTCTACCTTGGTGGAAATATACCAGTCTATCTTCATGTCAACTAACAGAACTGTCTACTGTGGTGGAAATATACCAGTCTATCTTCATGTCAACTAACAGAACTGTCTACTGTGGTGGAAATATACCAGTCTATCTTCATGTCAACTAACAGAACCTGTCTACTGTGGTGGAAATATACCAGTCTATCTTCATGTCAACTAACAGAACTGTCTACTGTGAGCGGTGGAAATATACCAGTCTATCTTCATGTCAACTAACAGAACTGTCTACTGTGGTGGAAATATACCAGTCTATCTTCATGTCAACTAACAGAACTCTGTCTACTGTGGTGGAAATATACCAGTCTATCTTCATGTCAACTAACAGAACTGTCTACTGTGGTGGAAATATACCAGTCTATCTTCATGTCAACTAACAGAACTGTCTACTGTGGTGGAAATATACCAGTCTATCTTCATGTCAACTAACAGAACTGTCTACTGTGGTGGAAATATACCAGTCTATCTTCATGTCAACTAACAGAACTGTCTACTGTGGTGGAAATATACCAGTCTATCTTCATGTCAACTAACAGAACTGTCTACTGTGGTGGAAATATACCAGTCTATCTTCATGTCAACTAACAGAACTGTCTACTGTGGTGGAAATATACCAGTCTATCTTCATGTCAACTAACAGAACTGTCTACTGTGGTGGAAATATACCAGTCTATCTTCATGTCAACTAACAGAACTGTCTACTGTGGTGGAAATATACCAGTCTATCTTCATGTCAACTAACAGAACTGTCTACTGTGGTGGAAATATACCAGTCTATCTTCATGTCAACTAACAGAACTGTCTACTGTGGTGGAAATATACCAGTCTATCTTCATGTCAACTAACATAAACTGTCTACTGTGGTGGAAATATACCAGTCTATCTTCATGTCAACTAACAGAACTGTCTACTGTGGTGGAAATATACCAGTCTATCTTCATGTCAACTAACAGAACTGTCTACTGTGGTGGAAATATACCAGTCTATCTTCACGTCAACTAACAGAACTCTGTCTACTCTGGTGGAAATATACCAGTCTATCTTCATGTCAACTAACAGAACTGTCTACCTTGGTGGAAATATACCAGTCTATCTTCATGTCAACTAACAGAACTGTCTACTGTGGTGGAAATATACCAGTCTATCTTCATGTCAACTAACAGAACTGTCTACCTTGGTGGAAATATACCAGTCTATCTTCATGTCAACTAACAAAACTCTGTCTACCTTGGTGGAAATATACCAGTCTATCTTCATGTCAACTAACAGAACTGTCTACTGTGGTGGAAATATACCAGTCTATCTTCATGTCAACTAACAGAACTGTCTACTGTGGTGGAAATATACCAGTCTATCTTCATGTCAACTAACAGAACTGTCTACTGTGGTGGAAATATACCAGTCTATCTTCATGTCAACTAACAGAACTGTCTACTGTGGTGGAAATATACCAGTCTATCTTCATGTCAACTAACAGAACTGTCTACTGTGGTGGAAATATACCAGTCTATCTTCATGTCAACTAACATAAACTGTCTACTGTGGTGGAAATATACCAGTCTATCTTCATGTCAACTAACAGAATCTGTCTACTGTGGTGGAAATATACCAGTCTATCTTCATGTCAACTAACAGAACTGTCTACTGTGGTGGAAATATACCAGTCTATCTTCATGTCAACTAACAGAACTGTCTACTGTGGTGGAAATATACCAGTCTATCTTCATGTCAACTAACAGAACTGTCTACTGTGGTGGAAATATACCAGTCTATCTTCATGTCAACTAACAGAACTGTCTACTGTGGTGGAAATATACCAGTCTATCTTCATGTCAACTAACAGAACCTGTCTACTGTGGTGGAAATATACCAGTCTATCTTCATGTCAACTAACAGAACTGTCTACTGTGGTGGAAATATACCAGTCTATCTTCATGTCAACTAACAGAACTGTCTACCTGTGGTGGAAATATACCAGTCTATCTTCATGTCAACTAACAGAACTGTCTACTGTGGTGGAAATATACCAGTCTATCTTCATGTCAACTAACAGAACTGTCTACTGTGGTGGAAATATACCAGTCTATCTTCATGTCAACTAACAGAACTGTCTACTGTGGTGGAAATATACCAGTCTATCTTCATGTCAACTAACAGAACTGTCTACTGTGGTGGAAATATACCAGTCTATCTTCATGTCAACTAACAGAACCTGTCTACTGTGGTGGAAATATACCAGTCTATCTTCATGTCAACTAACAGAACTGTCTACTGTGTGGTGGAAATATACCAGTCTATCTTCATGTCAACTAACAAACTGTCTACTGTGGTGGAAATATACCAGTCTATCTTCATGTCAACTAACAGAACCTGTCTACTGTGGTGGAAATATACCAGTCTATCTTCATGTCAACTAACAGAACTGTCTACCTGTGGTGGAAATATACCAGTCTATCTTCATGTCAACTAACAGAACTGTCTACTGTGGTGGAAATATACCAGTCTATCTTCATGTCAACTAACAGAACTGTCTACTGTGGTGGAAATATACCAGTCTATCTTCATGTCAACTAACAGAACTCTGTCTACTGTGGTGGAAATATACCAGTCTATCTTCATGTCAACTAACAGAACTGTCTACTGTGGTGGAAATATACCAGTCTATCTTCATGTCAACTAACAGAACTGTCTACTGTGGTGGAAATATACCAGTCTATCTTCATGTCAACTAACAGAACTGTCTACTGTGGTGGAAATATACCAGTCTATCTTCATGTCAACTAACAGAAACTGTCTACTGTGGTGGAAATATACCAGTCTATCTTCATGTCAACTAACAGAACTCTGTCTACTGTGGTGGAAATATACCAGTCTATCTTCATGTCAACTAACAGAACTGTCTACTGTGGTGGAAATATACCAGTCTATCTTCATGTCAACTAACAGAACTCTGTCTACTGTGGTGGAAATAGACCAGTCTATCTTCATGTCAACTAACAGAACTGTCTACCTGTGGTGGGGGAAATATACCAGTCTATCTTCATGTCAACTAACAGAACTGTCTACTGTGGTGGAAATATACCAGTCTATCTTCATGTCAACTAACAGAAACTGTCTACCTGTGGTGGAAATATACCAGTATATCTTCATGTCAACTAACAGAAATCTGTCTACTGTGGTGGAAATATAACAGTCTATCTTCATGTCAACTAACAGAACTGTCTACTGTGGTGGAAATATACCAGTCTATCTTCATGTCAACTAACAGAACTCTGTCTACCTTGGAGGAAATATACCAGTCTATCTTCATGTCAACTAACAGAACTCTGTCTACCTTGGTGGAAATATACCAGTATATCTTCATGTCAACTAACAGAACTGTCTACTGTGGTGGAAATATACCAGTCTATCTTCATGTCAACTAACATAACTCTGTCTACTGTGGTGGAAATATACCAGTCTATCTTCATGTCAACTAACAGAACCTGTCTACTGTGGTGGAAATATACCAGTCTATCTTCATGTCAACTAACAGAACTGTCTACTGTGGTGGAAATATACCAGTCTATCTTCATGTCAACTAACAGAACCTGTCTACCTGTGGTGGAAATATACCAGTCTATCTTCATGTCAACTAACAGAACTGTCTACTGTGGTGGAAATATACCAGTCTATCTTCATGTCAACTAACAGAACTGTCTACTGTGGTGGAAATATACCAGTCTATCTTCATGTCAACTAACAGAACTGTCTACTGTGGTGGAAATATACCAGTCTATCTTCATGTCAACTAACAGAAATATCTACTGTGGTGGAAATATACCAGTCTATCTTCATGTCAACTAACAGAACTCTGTCTACTGTGGTGGAAATATACCAGTCTATCTTCATGTCAATTAACAGAACTGTCTACTGTGGTGGAAATATACCAGTCTATCTTCATGTCAACTAACAGAACTCTGTCTACTGTGGTGGAAATATACCAGTCTATCTTCATGTCAACTAACAGAATTATGTCTACTGTGGTGGAAATATACCAGTCTATCTTCATGTCAACTAACATAACTGTCTACTGTGGTGGAAATATACCAGTCTATCTTCATGTCAACTAACAGAACTCTGTCTACTGTGGTGGAAATATACCAGTCTATCTTCATGTCAACTAACAGAACTGTCTACCTTGGTGGAAATATACCAGTCTATCTTCATGTCAACTAACAGAACTGTCTACTGTGGTGGAAATATACCAGCCTATCTTCATGTCAACTAACAGAACTGTCTACTGTGGTGGAAATATACCAGTCTATCTTCATGTCAACTAACAGAGCTGTCTACTGTGGTGGAAATATACCAGTCTATCTTCATGTCAACTAACAGAACTGTCTACTGTGGTGGAAATATACCAGTCTATCTTCATGTCAACTAACAGAACTGTCTACTGTGGTGGAAATATACCAGTCTATCTTCATGTCAACTAACAGAACTGTCTACTGTGGTGGAAATATACCAGTCTATCTTCATGTCAACTAACAGAACTCTGTCTACTGTGGTGGAAATATACCAGTCTATCTTCATGTCAACTAACAGAACTGTCTACTGTGGTGGAAATATACCAGTCTATCTTCATGTCAACTAACAGAACTCTGTCTACTGTGGTGGAAATATACCAGTCTATCTTCATGTCAACTAACAGAACTGTCTACTGTGGTGGAAAAATACCAGTCTATCTTCATGTCAACTAACAGAACTGTCTACTGTGGTGGAAATATACCAGTCTATCTTCATGTCAACTATCAGAACTGTCTACTGTGGTGGAAATATACCAGTCTATCTTCATGTCAACTAACAGAATTGTCTACTGTGTGGTGGAAATATACCAGTCTATCTTCATGTCAACTAACAGAACTGTCTACTGTGGTGGAAATATACCAGTCTATCTTCATGTCAACTAACAGAACTCTGTCTACCTTGGTGGAAATATACCAGTCTATCTTCATGTCAACTAACAGAACTGTCTACTTTGGTGGAAATATACCAGTCTATCTTCATGTCAACTAACAGAAATCTGTCTACCTTGGTGGAAATATACCAGTCTATCTTCATGTCAACTAACAGAACTGTCTACTGTGGTGGAAATATACCAGTCTATCTTCATGTCAACTAACAGAACTGTCTACTGTGGTGGAAATATACCAGTCTATCTTCATGTCAACTAACAGAACTGTCTACTGTGGTGGGAAATATACCAGTCTATCTTCATGTCAACTAACAGAACTCTGTCTACTGTGGTGGAAATATACCAGTCTATCTTCATGTCAATTAACATAAACTGTCTACTGTGGTGGAAATATACCAGTCTATCTTCATGTCAACTAACAGAACTGTCTACTGTGGTGGAAATATACCAGTCTATCTTCATGTCAACTAACAGAACTGTCTACTGTGGTGGAAATATACCAGTCTATCTTCATGTCAACTAACAGAACTGTCTACTGTGGTGGAAATATACCAGTCTATCTTCATGTCAACTAACAGAACTGTCTACTGTGGTGGAAATATACCAGTCTATCTTCATGTCAACTAACAGAACTGTCTACTGTGGTGGAAATATACCAGTCTATCTTCATGTCAACTAACATAACTCTGTCTACTGTGGTGGAAATATACCAGTCTATCTTCATGTCAACTAACAGAACTGTCTACTGTGGTGGAAATATACCAGTCTATCTTCATGTCAACTAACAGAACTGTCTACTGTGGTGGAAATATACCAGTCTATCTTCATGTCTACTAACAGAACTCTGTCTACCTTGGAGGAAATATACCAGTCTATCTTCATGTCAACTAACAGAACTGTCTACTGTGGTGGAAATATACCAGTCTATCTTCATGTCAACTAACAGAACTGTCTACTGTGGTGGAAATATACCAGTCTATCTTCATGTCAACTAACAGAGCTCTGTCTACTGTGGTGGAAATATACCAGTCTATCTTCATGTCAACTAACAGAACTGTCTACTGTGGTGGAAATATACCAGTCCATCTTCATGTCAAATAACAGAACTATGTCTACCTTGGTGGAAATATACCAGTCTATCTTCATGTCAACTAAAAGAAACTCTGTCTACTGTGGTGGAAATATACCAGTATATCTTCATGTCAACTAAAAGAAACTCTGTCTACTCTGGTGGAAAAATACCAGTCTATCTTCATGTCAACTAACATAATTGTCTCCTGTGGTAGACTGGTGGAAATATACCAGTCTATCTTCATGTCAACTAACAGAACTGTCTACTGTGGTGGAAATATACCAGTCTATCTTCATGTCAACTAACAGAACTCTGTCTACTGTGGTGGAAATATACCAGTCTATCTTCATGTCAACTAACAGAACTGTCTACCTTGGAGGAAATATACCAGTCCATCTTCATGTCAACTAACAGAACTGTCTACTGTGGTGGAAATATACCAGCCTATCTTCATGTCAACTAACAGAACTGTCTACTGTGGTGGAAATATACCAGTCTATCTTCATGTCAACTAACAGAGCTGTCTACTGTGGTGGAAATATACCAGTCTATCTTCATGTCAACTAACATAACTGTCTACTGTGGTGGAAATATACCAGTCTATCTTCATGTCAACTAACAGAACTGTCTACTGTGGTGGAAATATACCAGTCTATCTTCATGTCAACTAACAGAACTGTCTACTGTGGTGGAAATATACCAGTCTATCTTCATGTCAACTAACAGAACTCTGTCTACTGTGGTGGAAATATACCAATCTATCTTCATGTCAACTAACAGAACTGTCTACTGTGGTGGAAATATACCAGTCTATCTTCATGTCAACTAACAGAACTCTGTCTACTGTGGTGGAAATATACCAGTCTATCTTCATGTCAACTAACAGAACTCTGTCTACCTTGGAGGAAATATACCAGTCTATCTTCATGTCAACTAACAGAACTGTCTACTGTGGTGGAAATATACCAGTCTATCTTCATGTCAACTAACAGAACTGTCTACTGTGGTGGAAAGATACCAGTCTATCTTCATGGCAACTAACAGAATTATGTCTGCGTAGTGGTGGAAATATACCAGTCTATCTTCATGTCAACTAACAAAACTGTCTACTGTGGTGGAAATATACCAGTCTATCTTCATGTCAACTAACAGAACTCTGTCTACCTTGGAGGAAATATACCAGTCTATCTTCATGTCAACTAACAGAACTGTCTACCTTGGTGGAAATATACCAGTCTATCTTCATGTCAACTAACAGAAACTGTCTACCGTGGTGGAAATATAACAGTCTATCTTCATGTCAACTAACAGAACTGTCTACTGTGGTGGAAATATACCAGTCTATCTTCATGTCAACTAACAGAACTGTCTACTGTGGTGGAAATATACCAGTCTATCTTCATGTCAAGTAACAGAACTGTCTACTGTGGTGGAAATATACCAGTCTATCTTCATGTCAACTAACAGAATTGTCTACTGTGTGGTGGAAATATACCAGTCTATCTTCATGTCAACTAACAGAACTGTCTACTGTGGTGGAAATATACCAGTCTATCTTCATGTCAACTAACAGAGCTCTGTCTACTGTGGTGGAAAATATACCAGTCTATCTTCATGTCAACTAACATAATCTGTCTACTGTGGTGGAAATATACCAGTCTATCTTCACGTCAACTAACAGAACTCTGTCTACTGTGGTGGAAAAATACCAGTCTATCTTCATGTCAACTAACAGAACTGTCTACTGTGGTGGAAATATACCAGTCTATCTTCATGTCAACTAACAGAACTGTCTACTGTGGTGGAAAGATACCAGTCTATCTTCATGGCAACTAACAGAACTGTCTCCTAGTGGTGGAAATATACCAGTCTATCTTCATGTCAACTAACAAAACTGTCTACTGTGGTGGAAATATACCAGTCTATCTTCATGTCAACTAACAGAACTGTCTACTGTGGTGGAAATATACCAGTCTATCTTCATGTCAACTAACAGAACTCTGTCTCCCTTGGAGGAAATATACCAGTCTATCTTCATGTCAACTAACAGAACTCTGTCTACCTTGGTGGAAATATACCAGTATATCTTCATGTCAACTAACAGAAATCTGTCTACCTTGGAGGAAATATAACAGTCTATCTTCATGTCAATTAACAGAACTGTCTACTGTGGTGGAAATATACCAGTCTATCTTCATGTCAACTAAACAGAACTGTCTACTGTGGTGGAAATATACCAGTCTATCTTCATGTCAAGTAACAGAATCTGTCTACTGTGGTGGAAATATACCAGTCTATCTTCATGTCAACTAACATAACTGTCTCCTGTGAGATGGTGGAAATATACCAGTCTATCTTCATGTCAACTAACAGAACTGTCTACTGTGGTGGAAATATACCAGTCTATCTTCATGTCAACTAACAGAGCTCTGTCTACTGTGGTGGAAAATATACCAGTCTATCTTCATGTCAACTAACATAACTGTCTGCTGTGGTGGAAATATACCAGTCTATCTTCATGTCAACTAACAGAACTCTGTCTACTGTGGTGGAAATATACCAGTCTATCTTCATGTCAACTAACAGAACTCTGTCTACTGTGGTGGAAATATACCAGTCTATCTTCATGTCAACTAACAGAACTGTCTACTGTGGTGGAAAATATACCAGTCTATCTTCATGTCAACTAACAGAACTCTGTCTACTCTGGTGGAAAAATACCAGTCTATCTTCATGTCAACTAACATAATTGTCTCCTGTGGTAGACTGGTGGAAATATACCAGTCTATCTTCATGTCAACTAACAGAACTGTCTACTGTGGTGGAAATATACCAGCCTATCTTCATGTCTACTAACAGAACTCTGTCTACCTTGGAGGAAATATACCAGTCCATCTTCATGTCAACTAACAGAACTGTCTACTGTGGTGGAAATATACCAGCCTATCTTCATGTCAACTAACAGAACGGTCTACTGTGGTGGAAATATACCAGTCTATCTTCATGTCAACTAACAGAGCTGTCTACTGTGGTGGAAATATACCAGTCTATCTTCATCTCAACTAACATAACTGTCTACTGTGGTGGAAATATACCAGTCTATCTTCATGTCAACTAAAAGAAACTCTGTCTACTGTGGTGGAAATATACCAGTCTATCTTCATGTCAACTAACAGAACTCTGTCTACTGTGGTGGAAATATACCAGTCTATCTTCATGTCAACTAACAGAACTGTCTACTGTGGTGGAAATATACCAGTCTATCTTCATGTCAACTAACAGAACTCTGTCTACTGTGGTGGAAATATACCAGTCTATCTTCATGTCAACTAACAGAACTCTGTCTCCCTTGGAGGAAATATAACAGTCTATCTTCATGTCAATTAACAGAACTGTCTACTGTGGTGGAAATATACCAGTCTATCTTCATGTCAACTATCAGAACTCTGTCTACTCTGGTGGAAAAATACCAGTCTATCTTCATGGCAACTAACAGAATTGTCTCCTGTGATAGACTGGTGGAAATATACCAGTCTATTTTCATGTCAACTAACAGAACTGTCTACTGTGGTGGAAATATACCAGTCTATCTTCATGTCAACTAACAGAACTGTCTACTGTGGTGGAAATATACCAGTATATCTTCATGTCAAGTAACAGAACTCTGTCTACTGTGGTGGAAAAATACCAGTCTATCTTCATGTCAACTAACAGAACTGTCTACTGTGGTGGAAATATAACATTCTATCTTCATGTCAACTAACAGAACTCTGTCCTACCTTGGAGGAAATGTACCAGTCTATCTTCATGTCAACTAACAGAACTGTCCACCTTGGAGGAAATATACCAGTGTATCTTCATGTAAACTAACAGAACTGTCTACTGTGGTGGAAATATACCAGTCTATCTTCATGTCAACTAACAGAACTGTCTACTGTGGTGGAAATATACCAGTCTATCTTCATGTCAACTAACAGAATTGTCTCCTGTGGTAGACTGGTGGAAATATACCAGTCTATCTTCATGTCAACTAACAGAACTGTCTACTGTGGTGGAAATATACCAGTCTATCTTCATGTCAACTAACAGAACTCTGTCTACTGTGGTGGAAATATACCAGTCTATCTTCATGTCAACTAACAGAACTGTCTACTGTGGTGGAAATATACCAGTCTATCTTCATGTCAACTAACAGAACTGTCTACTGTGGTGGAAATATACCAGTCTATCTTCATGTCAACTAACATAACTCTGTCTACCTTGGAGGAAATATACCAGTCTATCTTCATGTCAACTAACAGAACTGTCTACTGTGGTGGAAATATACCAGTCTATCTTCATGTCAACTAACAGAACTGTCTACTGTGGTGGAAATATACCAGTCTATCTTCATGTCAACTAACAGAGCTGTCTACTGTGGTGGAAATATACCAGTCTATCTTCATGTCAACTAACAGAGCTCTGTCTACTGTGGTGGAAATATACCAGTCTATCTTCATGTCAACTAACAGAACTGTCTACTGTGGTGGAAATATACCAGTCTATCTTCATGTCAACTAACAGAACTGTCTACTGTGGTGGAAATATACCAGTCTATCTTCATGTCAACTAACAGAACTGTCTACCTTGGTGGAAATATACCAGTCTATCTTCATGTCAACTAACAGAACTCTGTCTACTGTGGTGGAAATATACCAGTCTATCTTCATGTCAACTAACAGAACTCTGTCTACTGTGGTGGAAATATACCAGTCTATCTTCATGTCAACTAACAGAACTGTCTACTGTGGTGGAAATATACCAGTCTATCTTCATGTCAACTAACATAACTCTGTCTACCTTGGTGGAAATATACCAGTCTATCTTCATGTCAACTAACAGAACTCTGTCTCCCTTGGAGGAAATATAACAGTCTATCTTCATGTCAACTAACAGAACTGTCTCTGTGAGCTGGTGGAAATATACAAGTCTATCTTCATGTCAACTAACATAACTCTGTCTACCTTGGTGGAAATATACCAGTATATCTTCATGTCAACTAACAGAACTCTGTCTACCTTGGAGGAAATATAACAGTCTATCTTCATGTCAACTAACAGAACTGTCTACTGTGGTGGAAATATACCAGTCTATCTTCATGTCAACTAACAGAACTGTCTACTGTGGTGGAAATATACCAGTCTATCTTCATGTCAAGTAACAGAACTCTGTCTACTGTGGTGGAAATATACCAGTCTATCTTCATGTCAACTAACAGAATTGTCTCCTGTGAAGTGGTGGAAATATACCAGTCTATCTTCATGTCAACTAACAGAACTGTCTACTGTGGTGGAAATATACCAGTCTATCTTCATGTCAACTAACAGAGCTCTGTCTACTGTGGTGGAAAAATACCAGTCTATCTTCATGTCAACTAACATAATTGTCTGCTGTGGTGGAAATATACCAGTCTATCTTCATGTCAACTAACAGAACTCTGTCTACCTTGGTGGAAATATACCAGTCTATCTTCATGTCAACTAACAGAACTGTCTACTGTGGTGGAAATATACCAGTCTATCTTCATGTCAACTAACAGAACTCTGTCTACCTTGGTGGAAATATACCAGTCTATCTTCATGTCAACTAACAGAACTCTGTCTACTCTGGTGGAAATATACCAGTCTATCTTCATGTCAACTAACATAATTGTCTCCTGTGGTAGACTGGTGGAAATATACCAGTCTATCTTCATGTCAACTAACATAATTGTCTCCTGTGGTAGACTGGTGGAAATATACCAGTCTATCTTCATGTCAACTAACAGAACTGTCTACTGTGGTGGAAATATACCAGTCTATCTTCATGTCAACTAACATAACTCTGTCTACTGTGGTGGAAATATACCAGTCTATCTTCATGTCAACTAACAGAACTGTCTACTGTGGTGGAAATATACCAGTCTATCTTCATGTCAACTAACAGAACTGTCTACTGTGGTGGAAATATACCAGCCTATCTTCATGTCTACTAACAGAACTCTGTCTACCTTGGAGGAAATATACCAGTCCATCTTCATGTCAACTAACAGAACTGTCTACTGTGGTGGAAATATACCAGCCTATCTTCATGTCAACTAACAGAACTGTCTACTGTGGTGGAAATATACCAGTCTATCTTCATGTCAACTAACAGAACTGTCTACTGTGGTGGAAATATACCAGTCTATCTTCATGTCAACTAACAGAACTCTGTCTCCTGTGGTGGAAATATACCAGTCTATCTTCACGTCAACTAAAAGAAACTCTGTCTACTGTGGTGGAAATATACCAGTCCATTTTCATGTCAACTAACAGAACTCTGTCTACTGTGGTGGAAATATACCAGTCTATCTTCATGTCAACTAACAGAACTCTGTCTACTGTGGTGGAAATATAGCAGTCTATCTTCATGTCAACTAACAGAACTCTGTCTACTGTGGAGGAAATATACCAGTCTATCTTCATGTCAACTAACAGAACTGTCTACTGTGGTGGAAATATACCAGTCTATCTTCATGTCAACTATCAGAACTCTGTCTACTCTGGTGGAAAAATACCAGTCTATCTTCATGGCAACTAACAGAATTGTCTCCTGTGATAGACTGGTGGAAATATACCAGTCTATCTTCATGTCAACTAACAGAACTGTCTACTGTGGTGGAAATATACCAGTCTATCTTCATGTCAACTAACAGAACTGTCTACTGTGGTGGAAATATACCAGTCTATCTTCATGTCAACTAACAGAACTCTGTCTCCCTTGGTGGAAATATACCAGTATATCTTCATGTCAACTAACAGAAATCTGTCTACCTTGAGGAAATGTAACAGTCTATCTTCATGTCAACTAACAGAACTGTCTACTGTGGTGGAAATATACCAGTCTATCTTCATGTCAATTAACAGAACTGTCTACTGTGGTGGAAATATACCAGTCTATCTTCATGTCAAGTAACAGAACTCTGTCTACTGTGGTGGAAAATACCAGTCTATCTTCATGTCAACTAACAGAATTGTCTCCTGTGGTAGACTGGTGGAAATATACCAGTCTATCTTCATGTCAACTAACAGAACTGTCTACTGTGGTGGAAATATACCAGTCTATCTTCATGTCAACTAACATAACTCTGTCTACTGTGGTGGAAATATACCAGTCTATCTTCATGTCAACTAACAGAATTCTGTCTACTGTGGTGGAAATATACCAGTCTATCTTCATGTCAACTAACAGAACTGTCTACTGTGGTGGAAATATACCAGCCTATCTTCATGTCTACTAACAGAACTCTGTCTACCTTGGAGGAAATATACCAGTCCATCTTCATGTCAACTAACAGAACTGTCTACTGTGGTGGAAATATACCAGCCTATCTTCATGTCAACTAACAGAACTGTCTACTGTGGTGGAAATATACCAGTCTATCTTCATGTCAATTAACTGAGCTGTCTACTGTGGTGGAAATATACCAGTCTATCTTCATGTCAACTAACAGAGCTGTCTACTGTGGTGGAAATATACCAGTCTATCTTCATCTCAACTAACAGAACTGTCTACTGTGGTGGAAATATACCAGTCTATCTTCATGTCAACTAACAGAACTGTCAACTGTGGTGGAAATATACCAGTCCATCTTCATGTCAACTAACAGAACTGTCTACCTGGGAGGAAATATACCAGTCTATCTTCATGTCAACTAACAGAACTCTGTCTACTGTGGTGGAAATATACCAGTCTATCTTCATGTCAACTAACAGAACTCTGTCTACTGTGGTGGAAATATACCAGTCTATCTTCATGTCAACTAACAAAACTGTCTACTGTGGTGGAAATATACAAGTCTATCTTCATGTCAACTAACATAACTCTGTCTACCTTGGTGGAAATATACCAGTCTATCTTCATGTCAACTAACAGAACTCTGTCTACTCTGGTGGAAAAATACCAGTCTATCTTCATGTCAATTAACAGAACTGTCTCCTGTGATAGTGGTGGATATATACCAGTCTATCTTAATGTCAACTAACAGAACTGTCTACTGTGGTGGAAATATACCAGTCTATCTTCATGTCAACTAACAGAACTCTGTCTCCTTGGAGGAAATATACCAGTCTATCTTCATGTCAACTAACAGAACTCTGTCTACCTTGGTGGAAATATACCAGTATATCTTCATGTCAACTAACAGAAATCTGTCTACCTTGGAGGAAATATAACAGTCTATCTTCATGTCAATTAACAGAACTGTCTACTGTGGTGGAAATATACCAGTCTATCTTCATGTCAATTAACAGAACTGTCTACTGTGGTGGAAATATACCAGTCTATCTTCATGTCAAGTAACAGAACTCTGTCTACTGTGGTGGAAATATACCAGTCTATCTTCATGTCAACTAACAGAATTGTCTCCTGTGAAAGACTGGTGGAAATATACCAGTCTATCTTCATGTCAATTAACAGAACTGTCTACTGTGGTGGAAATATACCAGTCTATCTTCATGTCAACTAACAGAGCTCTGTCTACTCTGGTGGAAAAATACCAGTCTATCTTCATGTCAACTAACATAATTGTCTGCTGTGGTGGAAATATACCAGTCTATCTTCATGTCAACTAACAGAACTCTGTCTACCTTGGAGGAAATATACCAGTCCATCTTCATGTCAACTAACAGAACTGTCTACTGTGGTGGAAATATACCAGCCTATCTTCATGTCAACTAACAGAACTGTCTACTGTGGTGGAAATATACCAGTCTATCTTCATGTCAACTAACAGAGCTGTCTACTGTGGTGGAAATATACCAGTCTATCTTCATCTCAACTAACAGAACTGTCTACTGTGGTGGATATATACCAGTCTATCTTCATGTCAACTAACAAAACTGTCTACTGTGGTGGAAATATACCAGTCCATCTTCATGTCAACTAACAGAACTGTCTACTGTGGTGCAAATATACCAGTCTATCTTCATGTCAACTAACAGAGCTGTCTACTGTGGTGGAAATATACCAGTCTATCTTCATCTCAACTAACAGAACTGTCTACCTTGGAGGAAATATACCAGTCCATCTTCATGTCAACTAACATAACTGTCTACTGTGGTGGAAATATACCAGTATATCTTCATGTCAACTAACAGAGCTGTCTACTGTGGTGGAAATATACCAGTCTATCTTCATCTCAACTAACAGAAGTGTCTACCTTGGTGGAAATATACCAGTCTATCTTCATGTCAACTAACATAACTATCTAATGTGGTGGAAATATACCAGTCTATCTTCATGTCAACTAACAGAACTCTGTCTACCTTGGTGGAAATATACCAGTCTATCTTCATGTCAACTAACAGAACTCTGTCTACTGTGGTGGAAATATACCAGTCTATCTTCATGTCAACTAACAGAAACTGTCTACTGTGGTGGAAATATACCAGTCTATCTTCATGTCAACTAACAGAACTCTGTCTACTGTGGTGGAAATATACCAGTATATCTTCATGTCAACTAACAAAACTGTCTACTGTGGTGGAAATATACCAGTCTATCTTCATGTCAACTAACAGAACTCTGTCTACCTTGGAGGAAATATACCAGTCTATCTTCATGTCAACTAACAGAACTGTCTACTGTGGTGGAAATATACCAGTCTATCTTCATGTCAACTAACAGAACAATCTAGTGTGGTGGAAATATACCAGTCTATCTTCATGTCAACTAACAGAACTATCTACTGTGGTGGAAATATACCAGTCTATCTTCATGACAACTAACAGAACTGTCTACTCTGGTGGAAAAATACCAGTCTATCTTCATGGCAACTAACAGAATTGTCTCCTGTGATAGACTGGTGGGAATATACCAGTCTATCTTCATGTCAACTAACATAACTCTGTCTACTGTGGTGGAAATATACCAGTCTATCTTCATGTCAACTAACAGAACTCTGTCTACTGTGGTGGAAATATACCAGTCTATCTTCATGTCAACTAACAGAACTCTGTCTATCTTGGAGGAAATATACCAGTCCATCTTCATGTCAACTAACAGAACTGTCTACTGTGGTGGAAATATACCAGTCTATCTTCATGTCAACTAACAGAACTATCTAGTGTGGTGGAAATATACCACCAGTCTATCTTCATGTCAACTAACAGAACTCTGTCTACCTTGGTGGAAATATACCAGTTTATCTTCATGTCAACTAACAGAACTATCTACTGTGGTGGAAATATACCAGTCTATCTTCATGTCAATTAACAGAACTGTCTACTGTGGTGGAAATATACCAGTCTATCTTCATGTCAAGTAACAGAACTCTGTCTACTGTGGTGGAAATATACCAGTCTATCTTCATGTCAACTAACAGAATTGTCTCCTGTGAAAGACTGGTGGAAATATACCAGTCTATCTTCATGTCAACTAACATAATTGTCTGCTGTGGTGGAAATATACCAGTCTATCTTCATGTCAACTAACAGAACTGTCTACTGTGGTGGAAATATACCAGTCTATCTCCATGTCAACTAACAGAACTGTCTACTGTGGTGGAAATATACCAGTCTATCTTCATGTCAACTAACATAACTCTGTCTACTGTGGTGGAAATATACCAGTCTATCTTCATTTCAACTAACAGAACTGTCTACTGTGGTGGAAATATACCAGTCTATCTTCATGTCAACTAACAGAACTGTCTACTGTGGTGGAAATATACCAGTCTATCTTCATGTCAACTAACAGAACTGTCTACTGTGGTGGAAATATACCAGTATATCTTCATGTCAACTAACAGAAATCTGTCTACCTTGGAGGAAATATAACAGTCTATCTTCATGTCAATTAACAGAACTGTCTACTGTGGTGGAAATATACCAGTCTATCTTCATGTCAATTAACAGAACTGTCTACTGTGGTGGAAATATACCAGTCTATCTTCATGTCAAGTAACAGAACTCTGTCTACTGTGGTGGAAATATACCAGTCTATCTTCATGTCAACTAACAGAATTGTCTCCTGTGGTAGACTGGTGGAAATATACCAGTCTATCTTCATGTCAACTAACAGAACTGTCTACTGTGGTGGAAATATACCAGTCTATCTTCATGTCAACTAACAGAACTCTGTCTACTCTGGTGGAAAAATACCAGTCTATCTTCATGTCAACTAACATAATTGTCTGCTGTGGTGGAAATATAACAGTCTATCTTCATGTCAACTAACAGAACTCTGTCTACCTTGGTGGAAATATACCAGTCTATCTTCATGTCAACTAACAGAACTCTGTCTACTCTGGTGGAAAAATACCAGTCTATCTTCATGTCAACTAACATAATTGTCTCCTGTGGTAGACTGGTGGAAATATACCAGTCTATCTTCATGTCAACTAACAGAACTCTGTCTACTGTGGTGGAAATATACCAGTCTATCTTCATGTCAACTAACAAAACTGTCTACTGTGGTGGAAATATACAAGTCTATCTTCATGTCAACTAACAGAACTCTGTCTACTGTGGTGGAAATATACCAGTCTATCTTCATGTCAACTAACAGAACTCTGTCTACTGTGGTGGAAATATACCAGTCTATCTTCATGTCAACTAACAAAACTGTCTACTGTGGTGGAAATATACAAGTCTATCTTCATGTCAACTAACATAACTCTGTCTACCTTGGTGGAAATATACCAGTCTATCTTCATGTCAACTAACAGAACTCTGTCTACTCTGGTGGAAAAATACCAGTCTATCTTCATGTCAATTAACAGAATTGTCTCCTGTGATAGACTGGTGGATATATACCAGTCTATCTTAATGTCAACTAACAGAACTGTCTACTGTGGTGGAAATATACCAGTCTATCTTCATGTCAACTAACAGAACTCTGTCTCCCTTGGAGGAAATATACCAGTCTATCTTCATGTCAACTAACAGAACTCTGTCTACCTTGGTGGAAATATACCAGTATATCTTCATGTCAACTAACAGAAATCTGTCTACCTTGGAGGAAATATAACAGTCTATCTTCATGTCAATTAACAGAACTGTCTACTGTGGTGGAAATATACCAGTCTATCTTCATGTCAATTAACAGAACTGTCTACTGTGGTGGAAATATACCAGTCTATCTTCATGTCAAGTAACAGAACTCTGTCTACTGTGGTGGAAATATACCAGTCTATCTTCATGTCAACTAACAGAATTGTCTCCTGTGATAGACTGGTGGAAATATACCAGTCTATCTTCATGTCAATTAACAGAACTGTCTACTGTGGTGGAAATATACCAGTCTATCTTCATGTCAACTAACAGAACTCTGTCTCCTGTGGTGGAAATATACCAGTCTATCTTCATGTCAACTAACATAATTGTCTGCTGTGGTGGAAATATACCAGTCTATCTTCATGTCAACTAACAGAACTCTGTCTACCTTGGAGGAAATATACCAGTCCATCTTCATGTCAACTAACAGAACTGTCTACTGTGGTGGAAATATACCAGCCTATCTTCATGTCAACTAACAGAACTGTCTACTGTGGTGGAAATATACCAGTCTATCTTCATGTCAACTAACAGAGCTGTCTACTGTGGTGGAAATATACCAGTCTATCTTCATCTCAACTAACAGAACTGTCTACTGTGGTGGATATATACCAGTCTATCTTCATGTCAACTAACAAAACTGTCTACTGTGGTGGAAATATACCAGTCCATCTTCATGTCAACTAACAGAACTGTCTACTGTGGTGCAAATATACCAGTCTATCTTCATGTCAACTAACAGAGCTGTCTACTGTGGTGGAAATATACCAGTCTATCTTCATCTCAACTAACAGAACTGTCTACCTTGGAGGAAATATACCAGTCCATCTTCATGTCAACTAACAGAACTGTCTACTGTGGTGGAAATATACCAGTCTATCTTCATGTCAACTAACAGAGCTGTCTACTGTGGTGGAAATATACCAGTCTATCTTCATCTCAACTAACAGAAGTGTCTACCTTGGTGGAAATATACCAGTCTATCTTCATGTCAACTAACATAACTATCTAATGTGGTGGAAATATACCAGTCTATCTTCATGTCAACTAACAGAACTCTGTCTACCTTGGTGGAAATATACCAGTCTATCTTCATGTCAACTAACAGAACTCTGTCTACTGTGGTGGAAATATACCAGTCTATCTTCATGTCAACTAACAAAACTGTCTACTGTGGTGGAAATATACCAGTTATCTTCATGTCAACTAACAGAACTCTGTCTACTGTGGTGGAAATATACCAGTATATCTTCATGTCAACTAACAAAACTGTCTACTGTGGTGGAAATATACCAGTCTATCTTCATGTCAACTAACAGAACTCTGTCTATCTTGGAGGAAGTATACCAGTCCATCTTCATGTCAACTAACAGAACTGTCTACTGTGGTGGAAATATACCAGTCTATCTTCATGTCAACTAACAGAACTGTCTACTCTGGTGGAAATATACCAGTCTATCTTCATGTCAACTAACAGAACTGTCTACTCTGGTGGAAAAATACCAGTCTATCTTCATGGCAACTAACAGAATTGTCTCCTGTGATAGACTGGTGGGAATATACCAGTCTATCTTCATGTCAACTAACATAACTCTGTCTACTGTGGTGGAAATATACCAGTCTATCTTCATGTCAACTAACAGAACTCTGTCTACTGTGGTGGAAATATACCAGTCTATCTTCATGTCAACTAACAGAACTCTGTCTATCTTGGAGGAAATATACCAGTCCATCTTCATGTCAACTAACAGAACTGTCTACTGTGGTGGAAATATACCAGTCTATCTTCATGTCAACTAACAGAACTATCTAGTGTGGTGGAAATATACCACCAGTCTATCTTCATGTCAACTAACAGAACTCTGTCTACCTTGGTGGAAATATACCAGTTTATCTTCATGTCAACTAACAGAACTATCTACTGTGGTGGAAATATACCAGTCTATCTTCATGTCAATTAACAGAACTGTCTACTGTGGTGGAAATATACCAGTCTATCTTCATGTCAAGTAACAGAACTCTGTCTACTGTGGTGGAAATATACCAGTCTATCTTCATGTCAACTAACAGAATTGTCTCCTGTGAAAGACTGGTGGAAATATACCAGTCTATCTTCATGTCAACTAACATAATTGTCTGCTGTGGTGGAAATATACCAGTCTATCTTCATGTCAACTAACAGAACTGTCTACTGTGGTGGAAATATACCAGTCTATCTCCATGTCAACTAACAGAACTGTCTACTGTGGTGGAAATATACCAGTCTATCTTCATGTCAACTAACATAACTCTGTCTACTGTGGTGGAAATATACCAGTCTATCTTCATTTCAACTAACAGAACTGTCTACTGTGGTGGAAATATACCAGTCTATCTTCATGTCAACTAACAGAACTGTCTACTGTGGTGGAAATATACCAGTCTATCTTCATGTCAACTAACAGAACTGTCTACTGTGGTGGAAATATACCAGTATATCTTCATGTCAACTAACAGAAATCTGTCTACCTTGGAGGAAATATAACAGTCTATCTTCATGTCAATTAACAGAACTGTCTACTGTGGTGGAAATATACCAGTCTATCTTCATGTCAATTAACAGAACTGTCTACTGTGGTGGAAATATACCAGTCTATCTTCATGTCAAGTAACAGAACTCTGTCTACTGTGGTGGAAATATACCAGTCTATCTTCATGTCAACTAACAGAATTGTCTCCTGTGAAAGACTGGTGGAAATATACCAGTCTATCTTCATGTCAATTAACAGAACTGTCTACTGTGGTGGAAATATACCAGTCTATCTTCATGTCAACTAACAGAGCTCTGTCTACTCTGGTGGAAAAATACCAGTCTATCTTCATGTCAACTAACATAATTGTCTGCTGTGGTGGAAATATAACAGTCTATCTTCATGTCAACTAACAGAACTCTGTCTACCTTGGTGGAAATATACCAGTCTATCTTCATGTCAACTAACAGAACTCTGTCTACTCTGGTGGAAAAATACCAGTCTATCTTCATGTCAACTAACATAATTGTCTCCTGTGGTAGACTGGTGGAAATATACCAGTCTATCTTCATGTCAACTAACAGAACTGTCTACTGTGGTGGAAATATACCAGTCTATCTTCATGTCAACTAACATAACTCTGTCTACTGTGGTGGAAATATACCAGTCTATCTTCATGTCAACTAACAGAACTGTCTAATGTGGAGGAAATATACCAGTCTATCTTCATGTCAACTAACAGAACTGTCTACTGTGGTGGAAATATACCAGCCTATCTTCATGTCAACTAACAGAACTGTCTACTGTGGTGGAAATATACCAGTCTATCTTCATGTCAACTAACAGAGCTGTCTACTGTGGTGGAAATATACCAGTCTTTCTTCATCTCAACTAACAGAACTGTCTACTGTGGTGGATATATACCTGTCTATCTTCATGTCAACTAACAGAACTGTCTACTGTTGTGGAAATATACCAGTCCATCTTCATGTCAACTAACAGAACTGTCTACTGTGGTGCAAATATACCAGTCTATCTTCATGTCAACTAACAGAGCTGTCTACTGTGGTGGAAATATACCAGTCTATCTTCATCTCAACTAACAGAACTGTCTACTGTGGTGGAAATATACCAGTCTATCTTCATGTCAACTAACAGAACTGTCTACTGTGGTGGAAATATACCACCTATCTTCATGTCAACTAACAGAACTCTGTCTACCTTGGAGGAAATATACCAGTCCATCTTCATGTCAACTAACAGAACTGTCTACTGTGGTGGAAATATACCAGTCTATCTTCATGTCAACTAACAGAGCTGTCTACTGTGGTGGAAATATACCAGTATATCTTCATCTCAACTAACAGAAGTGTCTACCTTGGTGGAAATATACCAGTCTATCTTCATGTCAACTAACATAACTATCTAATGTGGTGGAAATATACCAGTCTATCTTCATGTCAACTAACAGAACTCTGTCTACCTTGGTGGAAATATACCAGTCTATCTTCATGTCAACTAACAGAACTCTGTCTACTGTGGTGGAAATATACCAGTCTATCTTCATGTCAACTAACAAAACTGTCTACTGTGGTGGAAATATACCAGTCTATCTTCATGTCAACTAACAGAACTCTGTCTACTGTGGTGGAAATATACCA
Organism: Coregonus clupeaformis; assembly: GCF_020615455.1. Taxonomy (NCBI): domain Eukaryota; kingdom Metazoa; phylum Chordata; class Actinopteri; order Salmoniformes; family Salmonidae; genus Coregonus; species Coregonus clupeaformis. The sequence continues at coordinate 50,525 of NW_025534258.1, forward strand.
GTATATCTTCATGTCAACTAACAAAACTGTCTACTGTGGTGGAAATATACCAGTCTATCTTCATGTCAACTAACAGAACTCTGTCTATCTTGGAGGGAATATACCAGTCCATCTTCATGTCAACTAACAGAACTGTCTACTGTGGTGGAAATATACCAGTCTATCTTCATGTCAACTAACAGAACTATCTAGTGTGGTGGAAATATACCAGTCTATCTTCATGTCAACTAACAGAACTGTCTACTCTGGTGGAAATATACCAGTCTATCTTCATGTCAACTAACAGAACTCTGTCTACTCTGGTGGAAAAATACCAGTCTATCTTCATGGCAACTAACAGAATTGTCTCCTGTGATAGACTGGTGGGAATATACCAGTCCATCTTCATGTCAACTAACAGAACTGTCTACTGTGGTGGAAATATACCAGTCTATCTTCATGTCAACTAACAGAACTATCTAGTGTGGTGGAAATATACCAGTCTATCTTCATGTCAACTAACAGAACTGTCTACTCTGGTGGAAATATACCAGTCTATCTTCATGTCAACTAACAGAACTCTGTCTACTGTGGTGGAAATATACCAGTCTATCTTCATGTCAACTAACAGAACTCTGTCTACTGTGGTGGAAATATACCAGTCTATCTTCATGTCAACTAACAGAACTCTGTCTATCTTGGAGGAAATATACCAGTCCATCTTCATGTCAACTAACAGAACTGTCTACTGTGGTGGAAATATACCAGTCTATCTTCATGTCAACTAACAGAACTATCTAGTGTGGTGGAAATATACCACCAGTCTATCTTCATGTCAACTAACAGAACTCTGTCTACCTTGGTGGAAATATACCAGTATATCTTCATGTCAACTAACAGAACTATCTACTGTGGTGGAAATATACCAGTCTATCTTCATGTCAATTAACAGAACTGTCTACTGTGGTGGAAATATACCAGTCTATCTTCATGTCAAGTAACAGAACTCTGTCTACTGTGGTGGAAATATACCAGTCTATCTTCATGTCAACTAACAGAATTGTCTCCTGTGAAAGACTGGTGGAAATATACCAGTCTATCTTCATGTCAACTAACATAATTGTCTGCTGTGGTGGAAATATACCAGTCTATCTTCATGTCAACTAACATAACTCTGTCTACTGTGGTGGAAATATACCAGTCTATCTTCATTTCAACTAACAGAACTGTCTACTGTGGTGGAAATATACCAGTCTATCTTCATGTCAACTAACAGAACTGTCTACTGTGGTGGAAATATACCAGTCTATCTTCATGTCAACTAACAGAACTGTCTACTGTGGTGGAAATATACCAGTCTATCTCCATGTCAACTACCAGAACTGTCTACTGTGGTGGAAATATACCAGTCTATCTTCATGTCAACTAACAGAACTATCTACTGTGGTGGAAATATACCAGTCTATATTCATGTCAACTAACAGAACTGTCTACTGTGGTGGAAATATACCAGTCTATCTTCATGTCAACTAACAGAGCTGTCTACTGTGGTGGAAATATACCAGTCTATCTGCAGGTTGTCCTGGGAACAGATCTATTGTATTTGTTCAGAACTGACTTTGATGTGTCAAATCTCCCTCTTCCTCCTCTTCTCCTCCTCTTGTAGGTCCACTCAGCCTCAGTGTTTTCCTGCAGTCCACCAGCCTCACAGACACCCTCTTCAGACCCAGCAGTAAGGTGCTACTGGGAGAGGTACGACCTGGGGACTCTGGGAGGGTGGAGGGGGGCAGGCTAGCGTTGTCCTGGTAATAATAAAGAGGGGACACAGACACATTCACTATGGATTCTGTCATTCACTGATTTCATGAAGCACTTCAAAGAAACCTGGCCTAGCTAGACCCTGATAGAGCAAGCTGTATGCTAGACCAGACCAAGCTGTAGCAACTAGACCAGACCAAGCTGTAGCAACTAGACCATACCAAGCTGTAGCAACTAGACCAGACCAAGCTGTAGCAACTAGACCAGACCAAGCTGTAGCAACTAGACCAGACCAAGCTGTATCAACTAGACCAGACCAAGCTGGAGCAACTAGACCAGACCAAGCTGTAGCAACTAGACCATACCAAGCTGTAGCAACTAGACCAGACCAAGCTGTATCAACTAGACCAGACCAAGCTGTATCAACTAGACCAGACCAAGCTGTAGCAACTAGACCATACCAAGCTGTAGCAACTAGACCAGACCAAGCTGTAGCAACTAGACCAGACCAAGCTGCAGCAACTAGACCATACCAAGCTGTATCAACTAGACCAGACCAAGCTGTATCAACTAGGCCAGACCAAGCTGTAGCAACTAGACCAGACCAAGCTGTAGCAACTAGACCAGACCAAGATGCAGCAACTAGACCAGACCAAGCTGTATCAACTAGACCAGACCAAGCTGTAGCAACTAGACCAAAATGTAGCAACTAGACCAGACCAAGCTGTAGCAACTAGACCATACCAAGCTGTAGCAACTAGACCAGACAAAGCTGTAGCAACTAGACCATACCAAGCTGTAGCAACTAGACCAGACCAAGCTGTAGCAACTAGACCAGACCAAGCTGTAGCAACTAGACCATGCCAAGCTGTAGCAACTAGACCAGACCAAGATGTAGCAACTAGACCAAGCTGTAGCAACTATACCAGACCAAGCTGTAGCAACAAGACCAGACCAAGCTGTAGCAACTAGACCCGACCAAGCTGTAGCAACTAGACCAGACCAAGCTGTAGCAACTAGACCAGACCAAGCTGTAGCAACTAGACCAGACCAAGCTGTAGCAACTAGACCAGACCAAGCTGTAGCAACTACACCAGACCAAGTTGTAGCAACTAGACCAGACCAAGCTGTAGCAACTAGACCAGACCAAGCTGTAGCAACTAGACCAAGCTGTAGCAACTATACCAAGCTGTAGCAACTAGACCAGACCAAGCTGTAGCAACTAGACCAGAAGTAGCTGTATCAACTAGACCAGTCCAAGCTGTAGCAACTAGACCAGACCAAGCTGTATCAACTAGACCATACCAAGCTGTAGCAACTAGACCAGACCAAGCTGTAGCAACTAGACCAGACCAAGCTGTAGCAACTAGACCAGACCAAGATGTATCAACTAGACCAGACCAAGATGTATCAACTAGACCAGACCAAGCTGTAGCAACTAGACCAGACCAAGCAGTAGCAACTAGACCAGACCAAGATGTATCAACTAGACCAGACCAAACTGTAGCAACTAGACCAGACCAAGCTGTAGCAACTAGACCAGACCAAGCTGTAGCAACTAGACCAGACCAAGCTGTAGCAACTAGACCAGACCAAGATGTATCAACTAGACCAGACCAAGCAGTAGCAACTAGACCAGACCAAGCAGTAGCAACTAGACCAGACCAAGCTGTAGCAACTAGACCAGACCAAGCTGTAGCAACTAGACCAGACCAAGCTGTAGCAACTAGACCAGACCAAGCTGTAGCAACTAGACCATACCAAGCTGTAGCAACTAGACCAGACCAAGCTGTAGCAACTAGACCAGACCAAGCTGTATCAACTAGACCAGAGCAAGATGTATCAACTAAACCAGTCTAAGCTGTAGCAACTAGACCAGACCAAGCTGTAGCAACTAGGCCAGACCAAGCTGTAGCAACTAGACCAAGCTGTAGCAACTATACCATACCAAGCTGTAGCAACTAGACCAGACCAAGCTGTAGCAACTAGACCAGAAGTAGCTGTATCAACTAGACCAGTCTAAGCTGTAGCAACTAGACCAGACCAAGCTGTAGCAACTAGACCAGACCTAGCTGTAGCAACTAGACCAGACCAAGCTGTCGCAACTAGACCAGACCAAGCTGTCGCAACTAGACCAGACCAAGCTGTAGCAACTAGACCAGACCAAGCTGTATCAACTAGACCAGACCAAGCTGTATCAACTTGACAAAGCTGTAGCAACTAGACCAAGCTGTAGCAACTAGACCATACCACGCTGTAGCAACTAGACCAGACCAAGCTGTAGCAACTAGACCAGACCAAGCTGTAGCAACTAGACCAGACCAAGCAGTAGCAACTAGACCAGACCAAGCTGTAGCAACTAGACCAGTCCAAGCTGTAGCAACTAGACCAGACCAAGCTGTATCAACTAGACCAGACCAAGCTGTAGCAACTAGACCATACCAAGCTGTAGCAACTAGACCAGACCAAGCTGTAGCAACTAGACCAGACCAAGCTGTATCAACTAGACCAGACCAAGCTGTAGCAACTAGACCAGACCAAGCTGTAGCAACTAGACCAGACCAAGCTGTAGCAACTAGACAAGACCAAGCTGTAGCAACTAGACCAGACCAAGCTGTAGCAACTAGACCAAGCTGTAGCAACTACACCAGACCAAGCTGTAGCAACTAGACCAGACCAAGCTGTATCAACTAGACCAGACCAAGCTGTAGCAACTAGACCAGACCAAGCTGTAGCAACTAGACCAGACCAAGCTGTAGCAACTAGACCAGACCAAGCTGTAGCAACTAGACCATACCAAGCTGTATCAACTAGACCAGACCAAGCTGTAGCAACTAGACCAGACCAAGCTGTAGCAACTAGACCAGACCAAGCTGTAGCAACTAGACCAAGCTGTAGCAACTACACCAGACCAAGCTGTAGCAACTAGACCAGACCAAGCTGTATCAACTAGACCAGACCAAGCTGTATCAACTAGACCAGACCAAACTGTATCAACTAGACCAGACCAAGCTGTAGCAACTACACCAGACCAAGCTGTATCAACTAGACCAGACCAAGCTGTAGCAACTAGACCAGACCAAGCTGTAGCAACTAGACCAAGCTGTAGCAACTAGACCAGACCAAGCTGTAGCAACTAGACCAGACCAAGCTGTAGCAACTAGACCAGACCAAGCTGTATCAACTAGACCAGACCAAGCTGTAGCAACTAGACCAGACCAAGCTGTAGCAACTAGACCAGACCAAGCTATAGCAACTAGACCAGACCAAGCTGTATCAACTAGACCAGACAGTTGTCATGTTAGGTAAGTACCATCTGGTGATCTGATCTGGAGAGACTCTTCTCTGCCTCGTCAGCATCATGATGTTGTTGAGGCTCCCCAGAGGATCCAAGATAGTCACGTCTCTCTCCTGTGTGAACGACAAAGTCAGACAGTCAATGTAGTGAATGTTTAAATGCTTTCACAAACTTTGACAATTGTCTTCTACAATTAATAAGACAGTCAAGTGAGCAACAATAGTCATATGTTGTCTTCATTTTTCACATAGTAGTAATGTCTATGATTTTAGTCTTACAATAAGTTATTCCAGTTGCTGAAACCTTAGGCAGTGTTCCAGAGAACTTTAGGTCACCAATATTATTATGGTTATTATTTCATTATCAGCTTTACAACAGAGAGAAAACCACTGTAAATAAGATCAATAATCAATATTACAAGATTCAACAATGAGTGCCTCACCCTAATTATTTGGTCTATTTCCCCCTCATAACTTAGCCTACTGTTCTGACCTGGTGGTGCACATTTAGCCTATAGCCTGTTTTAGAGAAATGTCATTGAATATTGTTCTGACTTGGTGTACAGGGAGAACACTGTAAGAACGGCCCATGTTCTGAATTCTGTCGCTGTACATTTCAAAAGTGCTGAACAAATACTTATATTGACTACGTCCGTCCCAGCTCGCTCATTAATGTCTTAATCGAAATTACGGATTGCCTCTTATCCGCTCGTCATCCCCCTTATGCCATAGTTTGTACATTGTCTCAATTGTCAGTAGAAACCACATTTGTTTAAGCAAGTCAGCCATATCGGCTATGTTTATTTTTAAAGGCAGTAAATGAGGCTGAATTAACTGTTTCGCTGCCAGACAAGGCTCCGCTGATAGCCAGGTGTAGCGGTGGTAAGGTGTTGGGACTCTGCTGTTGGGACAGCTTTATGGAGGCCCTAACAGTTTGGGACAGCTTTATGGAGGCCCTAACAGTTTGGGACAGCTTTATGGAGGCCCTAACAGTTTGGGACAGCTTTATGGAGGCCCTAACAGTTTGGGACAGCTTTATGGAGGCCCTAACAGTTTGTCACCACCGTTTGTCACCGTTATAGTGCAATTAATCAGTGGTGGAAAAAGTACCCAATTGTCATACTTGAGTAAAAGTATAGATACCTTAATAGAAAGTTACTCAAGTGAAAGTCAAAGTATTTGGTTCAAAATATACTTAAGTATCAAAAGTAAAAGTATAAATATTTTCAAATAAAAATTCCTTATATTAAGCAAAGCAGAAGGCACCATTTTCTTGTTTTTAAAATGTACAGATAGCCAGGGGCACACTCCAACACTCAGACATAATTTACAAACAATGTATTTGTGTTTAGTGAGTCCGCCAGATCAGAGGCAGTAGGGATGACCACGTGTTCTCTTGATAAGTGCATGAATTTGACCATTTTCCTGTCCTGCTAAGCATTTAAAATGTAACCAGTACTTTTGGGTATCAAAGAAAATGTAGGGATTAAAAGTACATTATTTTCTTTAGGAATCTAGTGAAGTAAATGTAGTCAAAAATATAAATGGTAAAGTAAATTACAAATAATAATAATAATAAGCCATTTTATCCAAAGCGACTTACAGTCATGCGTGCATAATTTTTTTTTTTGTATGTAAATACCCCCCAAAACTACTTAAGTAGTACTTTAAAGTATTTCTACTGAAGTACTTTAGGCCCCTGCAATTAATGTATTGTTTAGTGTTGTGTAGTGGTTTTTGCTGGTATGCATCTAAAAAACATTTTAAAAGTTTGCCCACCAAGATTGACATGCTAAAATCGCCACTGCTCAAAAATACCATTCAATGGGTAGAATTTCGTGCAAATCATGGTCTTTCTTTGTCCTGGTTTCATGAGGAATCACTCAGTACTTACTGGTGTTAATCAGATCTCTCTCCTCCTCTTCTTGTTCTTCCTCCTCTTTCGATGTGACAGTTTTCTCCTCCTCCTTGACTCTAAAAACTGCATCCTCATCATCCTCCTCTTCTTTCACTCTGAATGCTTCCTCCTCTTCTTTCACTGTAACATCCTCCTCTTTCACTCTGAACGCGTCTTTCTCTTCTTCTTTCACGGTAACAGCCTCACCCTCTACTTGTTTTTGTATTGTAACATCCTCCTCTTCCTCCTCCTCTTTCACTAGAGCTTCTTTCTCCGTCCAGCAGACCTCCTCTTCTTTAGCAGGAGGAGAGTAGCTTAGTGAGCTCATGGTCGGGGGATGTTAGCTAGCTAGGCTAGTGCTAACTTAACCAGCCAGCTAGCTGACCAATAACAACAACACCGTAAATATGAAATTAAATGGGATAACTAACTAGACGACAGAAGTAGGTTTAAAACACATTGGCTAATATACACGAAAGCGTCTAAAGAGCTTTATTGGTTCGGTTATTTTGTCTAGCAAGCTACCGAGGTTACTCGAAAAACTGCATCCTCCTCCTCTTTCACTCTGAACGCGTCTTCCTCTTCTTTCACTGTAACGTCTTTCTCTTCTTCTTTCACCGTAACAGCCTCACCCTCTACTTGTTTTTGTATTGTAACATCCTCCTCTTCCTCCTCCTCTTTCACTAGAGCTTCTTTCTCCGTCCAGCAGACCTCCTCTTCTTTAGCAGGAGGAGAGTAGCTTAGTGAGCTCATGGTCGGGGATGTTAGCTACCTAGTTAGCATTAGCGACTAGCCTATTGCTAGGAAAATGTATCAAGCCAGCTAGCTGACCAATAACAACAAAGTAAATATGAAATGTAATGGGATAAATAGCTAGACAACAGAAGTGTGTTAATAAAACAAACAGTGGCTAATATAAACCGAAAAACGGTGTAAAGAGCTTCAATATTTGGGTTTTATTTAGTCTAGCAAGCTACCGAGGTGGTTAAATCCATAGAATCAGTAGCAGCCGTGTTGCTGTTGAAGAAGCGTCCCGTCCACTACATTATACGTCACACTGGCAGCACCAAATGAAAGATCCACATCGCCATCTGCTGACTGGAGTGGGTAATGTTTATTTTAATTTCAGACCCAAAAAAGTGAAATCACTTTCAATTACTGTTTTTCTTTTATTTCAAGAATAACATTTTATAACATTACAATATACAGTATAATAGTGATAATACATATATGAAGCCTACATATAGGGAACAATGATTTGATTAATGCAAATTCACATTCATTGAAACAATCCTGAAAAGGTTTAGGGTCACTACGTGTCCTGATAAGGGTTAGGGTCACTACGTGTCCTGATAAGGGTCACTACATGTCCTGATAAGGGTTAGGGTTAGGGTCACTACGTGTCCTGATAAGGGTTAGGGTCACTACGTGTCCTGATAAGGGTTAGGGTTAGGGTCACTACGTGTCCTGATTGTATAAGGATTTGATTAATGCAACAAACCAGTACACACACATTCCTCCATTCTGATCCCCCACTACCACACATAGTGGACTGATTCTGATCCCCCACTACCACACATAGTGGACTGATTCTGATCCCCCACTACCACACATAGTGGACTGATTCTGATCCCCCACTACCACACATAGTGGACTGATTCTGATCCCCCACTACCACACATAGTGGACTGATTCTGACCCCCACTACCACACATAGTGGACTGATTCTGATCCCCACTACCACACATAGTGGACTGATTCTGATCCCCCACTACCACACATAGTGGACTGATTCTGATCCCCACTACCACACATAGTGGACTGATTCTGATCCCCCACTACCACACATAGTGGACTGATTCTGATCCACCACTACCACACATAGTGTACTGATTCTGATCCCCCACTACCACACACAGTGGACTGATTCTGATCCCCCAGTACCACACATAGTGGACTGATTCTGCTCACCCAGTACCAAACACACGTAGTGGACTGATTCTGCTCACCCAGTACCAAACACATGTAGTGGACTGATTCTGCTCACCCAGTACCAAACACATGTAGTGGACTGATTCTGCTCACCCAGTACCAAACACCTGTAGTGGACTGATTCTGCTCACCCAGTACCAAACACACAGTGGACTGATTCTGATCCCCCAGTACCACACATAGTGGACTGATTCTGCTCACCCAGTACCACACATAGTGGACTGATTCTGATCCCCCACTACCACACATAGTGGACTGATTCTGATCCCCCACTACCACACATAGTGGACTGATTCTGATCCCCCCACTACCACACATAGTGGACTGATTCTGATCCCCAGTACCACACATAGTGGACTGATTCTGATCCCCCACATAGTGGACTGATTCTGATCCCCCAGTACCACACATAGTGGACTGATTCTGCTCACCAAGTACCAAACACACATAGTGGACTGATTCTGCTCACCCAGTACCAAACACACATAGTGGACTGATTCTGCTCACCCAGTACCAAACACATGTAGTGGACTGATTCTGCTCACCCAGTACCAAACACATGTAGTGGACTGATTCTGCTCACCCAGTACCAAACACCTGTAGTGGACTGATTCTGCTCACCCAGTACCACACATAGTGGACTGATTCTGATCCCCCACTACCACACATAGTGGACTGATTCTGATCCCCCACTACCACACATAGTGGACTGATTCTGATCCCCCACTACCACACATAGTGGACTGATTCTGATCCCCCACTACCACACATAGTGGACTGATTCTGTTCCCCCACTACCACACATAGTGGACTGATTCTGATCCACCACTACCACACATAGTGGACTGATTCTGATCCCCCACTACCACACACAGTGGACTGATTCTGATCCCCCAGTACCACACATAGTGGACTGATTCTGCTCACCCAGTACCAAACACACGTAGTGGACTGATTCTGCTCACCCAGTACCAAACACATGTAGTGGACTGATTCTGCTCACCCAGTACCAAACACATGTAGTGGACTGATTCTGCTCACCCAGTACCAAACACCTGTAGTGGACTGATTCTGCTCACCCAGTACCAAACACACAGTGGACTGATTCTGATCCCCCACTACCACACATAGTGGACTGATTCTGATCCCCCACTACCACACATAGTGGATTGATTCTGATCCCCCACTACCACACATAGTGGACTGATTCTGATCCCCCACTACCACACATAGTGGACTGATTCTGATCCCCCACTACCACACATAGTGGACTGATTCTGATCCCCCACTACCACACATAGTGGACTGATTCTGATCCCCCACTACCACACATAGTGGATTGATTCTGATCCCCCACTACCACACATAGTGGACTGATTCTGATCCCCCCACTACCACACATAGTGGACTGATTCTGATCCCCCACTACCACACATAGTGGACTGATTCTGATCCCCCACTACCACACATAGTGGACTGATTCTGATCCCCACTACCACACATAGTGGACTGATTCTGATCCCCCACTACCACACATAGTGGACTGATTCTGATCCCCCAGTACCACACATAGTGGACTGATTCTGATCCCCCACATAGTGGACTGATTCTGATCCCCCAGTACCACACATAGTGGACTGATTCTGCTCACCAAGTACCAAACACACATAGTGGACTGATTCTGCTCACCCAGTACCAAACACACATAGTGGACTGATTCTGCTCACCCAGTACCAAACACATGTAGTGGACTGATTCTGCTCACCCAGTACCAAACACATGTAGTGGACTGATTCTGCTCACCAGTACCAAACACCTGTAGTGGACTGATTCTGCTCACCCAGTACCACACATAGTGGACTGATTCTGATCCCCCACTACCACACATAGTGGACTGATTCTGATCCCCCACTACCACACATAGTGGACTGATTCTGATCCCCCACTACCACACATAGTGGACTGATTCTGATCCCCCACTACCACACATAGTGGACTGATTCTGCTCACCAAGTACCAAACACACATAGTGGACTGATTCTGCTCACCCAGTACCAAACACACATAGTGGACTGATTCTGCTCACCCAGTACCAAACACATGTAGTGGACTGATTCTGCTCACCCAGTACCAAACACATGTAGTGGACTGATTCTGATCCCCCACTACCACACATAGTGGACTGATTCTGCTCACCAAGTACCAAACACACATAGTGGACTGATTCTGCTCACCCAGTACCAAACACACATAGTGGACTGATTCTGCTCACCCAGTACCAAACACATGTAGTGGACTGATTCTGCTCACCCGGTACCAAACACATGTAGTGGACTGATTCTGATCCCCCACTACCACACATAGTGGACTGATTCTGATCCCCCACTACCACACATAGTGGACTGATTCTGCTCACCCAGTACCACACATAGTGGACTGATTCTGATCCCCCACTACCACACATAGTGGACTGATTCTGATCCCCCACTACCACACATAGTGGACTGATTCTGATCCCCCACTACCACACATAGTGGACTGATTCTGATCCCCCACTACCACACATAGTGGACTGATTCTGCTCACCCAGTACCACACATAGTGGACTGATTCTGATCCCCCACTACCACACATAGTGGACTGATTCTGATCCCCCACATAGTAGACTGATTCTGATCCCCCACATAGTGGACTGATTCTGATCCCCCACTACCACACATAGTGGACTGATTCTGATCCCCCCACATAGTGGACTGATTCTGCTCACCCAGTACCACACATAGTGGACTGATTCTGATCCCCCACTACCACACATAGTGGACTGATTCTGATCCCCCACATAGTGGACTGATTCTGATCCCCCAGTACCACACATAGTGGACTGATTCTGCTCACCAAGTACCAAACACACATAGTGGACTGATTCTGATCCCCCACTACCACACATAGTGGACTGATTCTGATCCCCCACTACCACACATAGTGGACTGATTCTGATCCCCCACATAGTGGACTGATTCTGATCCCCCAGTACCACACATAGTGGACTGATTCTGCTCACCAAGTACCAAACACACATAGTGGACTGATTCTGCTCACCCAGTACCAAACACACATAGTGGACTGATTCTGCTCACCCAGTACCAAACACATGTAGTGGACTGATTCTGCTCACCCAGTACCAAACACATGTAGTGGACTGATTCTGCTCACCCAGACCAAACACCTGTAGTGGACTGATTCGCTCACCCAGTACCAAACACACAGTGGACTGATTCTGATCCCCCAGTACCACACATAGTGGACTGATTCTGCTCACCCAGTACCACACATAGTGGACTGATTCTGCTCACCAGTACACACATAGTGGACTGATTCTGATCCCCCCACTACCACACATAGTGGACTGATTCTGATCCCCCAGTACCACACATAGTGGACTGATTCTGATCCCCCACTACCACACATAGTGGACTGATTCTGTTCCCCCAGTACCACACATAGTGGACTGATTCTGATCCCCCACTACCACACATAGTGGACTGATTCTGATCCCCCACTACCACACATAGTGGACTGATTCTGATCCCCCACTACCACACATAGTGGACTGATTCTGATCCCCCACATAGTGGACTGATTCTGATCCCCCACTACCACACATAGTGGACTGATTCTGATCCCCCACATAGTGGACTGATTCTGATCCCCCACTACCACACATAGTGGACTGATTCTGATCCCCACTACCACACATAGTGGACTGATTCTGCTCACCCACTACCACACATAGTGGACTGATTCTGATCCCCCACTACCACACATAGTGGACTGATTCTGATCCCCCACATAGTGGACTGATTCTGATCCCCCACTACCACACATAGTGGACTGATTCTGATCCCCCACATAGTGGACTGATTCTGTTCCCCACTACCACACATAGTGGACTGATTCGGATCCCCCACTACCACACATAGTGGACTGATTCTGCTCACCCAGTACCAAACACACATAGTGGACTGATTCTGATCCCCCAGTACCAAACACACATAGTGGACTGATTCTGATCCCCCAGTACCAAACACACATAGTGGACTGATTCTGCTCACCCACTACCACACATAGTGGACTGATTCTGATCCCCCACTACCACACATAGTGGACTGATTCTGCTCACCCAGTACCAAACACACATAGTGGACTGATTCTGATCCCCACTACCACACATAGTGGACTGATTCTGATCCCCCACTACCACACATAGTGGACTGATTCTGATCCCCACTACCACACATAGTGGACTGATTCTGATCCCCACTACTACCACACATAGTGGACTGATTCTGAACCTCCTCTACCACACATAGTGGACTGATTCTGATCCCCCACTACCACACATAGTGGACTGATCTCTGCTCACCCACTACCACACATAGTGGACTGATTCTGATCCCCCACTACCACACATAGTGGACTGATTCTGCTCACCCAGTACCAAACACACATAGTGGACTGATTCTGCTCACCCAGTACCAAACACACATAGTGGACGATTCTACTCACCCAGTACCAAACACATGTAGTGGACTGATTCTGCTCACCCAGTACCAAACACATGTAGTGGATTGATTCTGCTCACCCAGTACCAAACACACAGTGGACTGATTCTGATCCCCCACTACCACACATAGTGGACTGATTTGATCCCCACTACCACACATAGTGGACTGATTCTGCTCACCCAGTACCACACATAGTGGATTGATTCTGATCCCCACTACCACACATAGTGGACTGATTCTGATCCCCCACATAGTGGACTGATTCTGATCCCCCAGTACCACACATAGTGGAATGATTCTGCTCACCCAGTACCAAACACACATAGTGGACTGATTCTGCTCACCCAGTACCAAACACATGTAGTGGACTGATTCTGCTCACCCAGTACCAAACACATGTAGTGGACTGATTCTGCTCACCCAGTACCAAACACATGTAGTGGACTGATTCTGCTCACCCAGTACCAAACACATGTAGTGGACTGATTCTGCTCACCCAGTACCAAACACACATAGTGGACTGATTCTGCTCCCCCAGTACCAAACACATGTAGTGGACTGATTCTGCTCACCCAGTACCAAACACATGTAGTGGACTGATTCTGCTCACCCAGTACCAAACACATAGTGGACTGATTCTGCTCACCCAGTACCAAACACATGTAGTGGACTGATTCTGCTCACCCAGTACCAAACACATGTAGTGGACGATTCTGTTCCCCCAGTACCAAACACATGTAGTGGACTGATTGCTGCTCACCCAGTACCAACACACACATAGTGGACTGATTCTGTTCCCCCAGTACCAAACACATGTAGTGGACTGATTCTGTTCCCCAGTACCAAACACAATAATCCCATTAGGACGGTTATTTTTGAGTTTGCTCAATTTCAAAAAAAGAATGGAGAGGCGTACATAATTATATGTCACGTGCATTTGTTAATGTCTGATTTTGAGACTTGACACTTGTAAAGATGAAATACCTCCCAAATTAAATGTTTAACTGTAACTGAGGTTTATATCTTGTGAAACGACCGGGGATTGGAATGTCATGCTTGTTTTATTATGCAAAAGTGGAAACATGAAATGAATCATTCAAGTCACGGAGTCCCGAAGTCACCACTGTCTGGAAGTCACCTCAGAGTTTCGCCAGCAACATATGACAATGGAAAGCCTCCAAGAGTGATGGTAGGGGCGAGGGGGTGGTTTGGTAGGGGCGAGGGGTGGTTTGGTAGGGGGCGAAGTGTGGTTTGGTAGGGCGCAGGGTGGTTTGGTAGGGGTAGGGGTGGTTTGGTAGGGGGGGTGGTTTGGTAGGGCGAGGGGGTGGTTTGGTAGGGGAGGGTGGTTTGGTAGGGGCGAGGGGGTTTGTAGGGCGAGGGGTGGTTTGGTAGGGGCGAGGGTGGTTTGGGACTCAGAGTAAACCTTGCAAGCGCTAAAAGACTCTAAACCTTAAATGCGGCAGTATGGGTATGAATGGACCTGATTTATAAACGAAAACATGGTAAACAATACATGATGGTACCCCAAGTTCCACTGTAGATAGGTAGTCCACTACAATACATGATGGTACCCCAAGATCCACTGTAGATATATAGTCCACTACAATACATGATGGTACCCCAAGTTCCACTGTAGATATATAGTCCACTACAATACATGATGGTACCCCAAGTTCCACTGTAGATATATAGTCCACTACAATACATGATGGTACCCCAAGTTCCACTGTAGAATATAGTCCACTACAATACAGATGGTACCCCAAGTTCCACTGTAGATATATAGTCCACTACAATACATGATGGTACCCCAAGTTACACTGTAGATATATAGTCCACTACAATACATGATGGTACCCCAAGTTCCACTGTAGATATATAGTCCACTACAATACATGATGGTACCCCAAGTTCCACTGTAGATATATAGTCCACTACAATACATGATGGTACCCCAAGTTCCACTGTAGATAGGTAGTCCACTACAATACATGATGGTACCCCAAGTTCCACTGTAGATATATAGTCCACTACAATACATGATGGTACCCCAAGTTCCACTATAGATATATAGTCCACTACAATACATGATGGTATACCAAGTTACACTGTAGATATATAGTCCACTACAATACATGATGGCACCCCAAGTTCCACAGTAGATATATAGTCCACTACAATACATGATGGTACCCCAAGTTACACTGTAGATATATAGTCCACTACAATACATGATGGTACCCCAAGTTCCACTGTAGATATATAGTCCACTACAATACATGATGGTACCCCAAGTTCCACTGTAGATACATAGTCCACTACATACATGATGGTACCCCAAGTTCCACTGTAGATATATAGTCCACTACAATAATGATGGTACCCCAAGTTCCACTGTAGATGATATAGTCCACAACAATACATGATGGTACCCCAAGTTCCACTGTAGATATATAGTCCACTACAATACATGATGGTACCCCCAAGTTCCACTGTAGATATATAGTCCACTACAATACATGATGGTACCCCAAGTTCCACTGTAGACATATAGTCCACTACAATACATGATGGTACCCCAAGTTCCACTGTAGATAGATATAGTCCACTACAATACATGATGGTACCCCAAGTTCCACTGTAGATATATAGTCCACTACAATACATGATGGTACCCCCAAGTTCCACTGTAGATATATAGTCCACTACAATACATGATGGTACCCCAAGTTCCACTGTAGATATATAGTCCACTACAATACATGATGGTACCCCAAGTTCCACTGTAGATAGATAGTCCACTACAATACATGGTGGGTTCGAGTTCCACTGTAGACAGTATAGTCACTACAATACATGATGGTACCCCAAGTTCCACGTAGATATATAGTCCACACAATACATGTGGTACCAAGTTCCACGAGATAATAGTCCACTACAATACATGATGGTACCCAAGTTCCACTGTAGATATAGTCCACTACAATACATGATGGTACCCAAGTTCCACTGTAGATAATAGTCCACTACAATACATGATGGTACCCCAAGTTCCACTGTAGATATATAGTCCACTACAATACATGATGGTACCCCCAAGTTCCACTGTAGATAGATAGTCCACTACAATACATGAATGGTCAAGTTCCACTGTAGAATATAGTCACTACAATACATGATGGTACCCCAAGTTCCACTGTAGATAGATAGTCCACTACAATACATGATGGTACCCCAAGTTCCACTGTAGATATATAGTCCACTACAATACATGATGGTACCCCCAAGTTCCACTGTAGATAATAGTCCACTACAATACATGATGGTACCCCAAGTTCCACGAGAAATAGTCCACTACAATACATGATGGTACCCCAAGTTCCACTGTAGATAGATAGTCCACTACAATACATGATGGTACCCCCAAGTTCCACTGTAGATAGATAGTCACTACAATACATGATGGTACCCCAAGTTCCACTGTAGATATATAGTCCACTACAATACATGATGGTACCCCAAGTTCCACTGTAGAATATAGTCCACTACAATACATGATGGTACCCCAAGTTCCACTGTAGAATATAGTCCACTACAATACATGATGGTACCCCAAGTTCCACTGTAGATATATAGTCCACTACAATACATGATGGTACCCCAAGTTCCACTGTAGATATATAGTCCACTACAATACATGATGGTACCCCAAGTTCCACTGTAGATATATAGTCCACTACAATACATGATGGTACCCCAAGTTCCACTGTAGATATATAGTCCACTACAATACATGATGGTACCCCAAGTTCCACTGTAGATATATAGTCCATTACAATACATGATGGTACCTAAGTTCCACTGTAGATAGATAGTCCACTACAATACATGATGGTACCCCAAGTTCCACTGTAGATATATAGTCCACTACAATACATGATGGTACCCCCCAAGTTCCACTGTAGATATATAGTCCACTACAATACATGATGGTACCCAAGTTCCACTGTAGAATATAGTCCACTACAATACATGATGGTACCCCAAGTTCCACTGTAGATATATAGTCCACTACAATACATGATGGTACCCCAAGTTCCACTGTAGATATATAGTCCACTACAATACATGATGGTACCCCAAGTTCCACTGTAGATATATAGTCCACTAGCAATACATGATGGTACCCCAAGTTCCACTGTAGAATAGTCCACTACAATACATGATGGTACCCCAAGTTCCACTGTAGAATAGTCCACTACTACATGATGGTACCCTAAGTTCCACTGTAGATATATAGTCCACTACAATATATGATTGTACCCCAAGTTCCACTGTAGATATATAGTCCACTACAATACATGATGGTACCCCAAGTTCCACTGTAGATATATAGTCCACTACAATACATGATGGTACCCCAAGTTCCACTGTAGATAGATATAGTCCACTACAATACATGATGGTACCCCAAGTTCCACTGTAGATATATAGTCCACTACAATACATGATGGTACCCCAAGTTCCACTGTAGATAGATAGTCCACTACAATACATGATGGTACCCCAAGTTCCACTGTAGATATATAGTCCACTACAATACATGATGGTACCCCAAGTTCCACTGTAGATATATAGTCCACTACATACATGATGGTACCCAAGTTCCACTGTAGATATATAGTCCACTACAATACATGATGGTACCCCAAGTTCCACTGTAGATATATAGTCCACTACAATACATGATGGTACCCCAAGTTCCACTGTAGATATATAGTCCACTACAATACATGATGGTACCCCAAGTTCCACTGTAGATATATAGTCCACTACAATACATGATGGTACCCCCAAGTTCCACTGTAGATATATAGTCCACTACAATACATGATGGTACCCCAAGTTCCACTGTAGATAGATATAGTCCACTACAATACATGATGGTACCCCAAGTTCCACTGTAGATAGTCCACTACAATACATGATGGTACCCCAAGTTCCACTGTAGATAGATATAGTCCACTACAATACATGATGGTACCCCAAGTTCCACTGTAGATATATAGTCCACTACAATACATGATGGTACCCCAAGTTCCACTGTAGATATATAGTCCACTACAATACATGATGGTACCCCAAGTTCCACTGTAGATATATAGTCCACTACAATACATGATGGTACCCCAAGTTCCACTGTAGATAGATATAGTCCACTACAATACATGATGGTACCCCAAGTTCCACTGTAGATATATAGTCCACTACAATACATGATGGTACCCCAAGTTCCACTGTAGTAATAGTCCACTACAATACATGATGGTACCCCAAGTTCCACTGTAGATATATAGTCCACTACAATACATGATGGTACCCCAAGTTCCACTGTAGTAGTCCACTACAATACATGATGGTACCCCAAGTTCCACTGTAGAAATAGTCCACTACAATACATGATGGTACCCCAAGTTCCACTGTAGATATATAGTCCACTACAATACATGATGGTACCCCAAGTTCCACTGTAGAATAGTCCACTACAATACATGATGGTACCCCAAGTTCCACTGTAGATATATAGTCCACTACAATACATGATGGTACCCCAAGTTCCACTGTAGATATATAGTCCACTACAATACATGATGGTACCCCAAGTTCCACTGTAGATATATAGTCCACTACAATACATGATGGTACCCCAAGTTCCACTGTAGATATATAGTCCACTACAATACATGATGGTACCCCAAGTTCCACTGTAGATATATAGTCCACTACAATACATGATGGTACCCCAAGTTCCACTGTAGATAATAGTCCACTACAATACATGATGGTACCCCAAGTTCCACTGTAGATAGATATAGTCCACTACAATACATGATGGTACCCAAGTTCCACTGTAGATATATAGTCCACTACAATACATGATGGTACCCCAAGTTCCACTGTAGATATATAGTCCACTACAATACATGATGGTACCCCAAGTTCCACTGTAGATATATAGTCCACTACAATACATGATGGTACCCCAAGTTCCACTGTAGATATATAGTCCACTACAATACATGATGGTACCCCAAGTTCCACTGTAGATAGTCCACTACAATACATGATGGTACCCCAAGTTCCACTGTAGATAGATATAGTCCACTACAATACATGATGGTACCCCAAGTTCCACTGTAGATATATAGTCCACTACAATACATGATGGTACCCAAGTTCCACTGTAGATAGATATAGTCCACTACAATACATGATGGTACCCCAAGTTCCACTGTAGATATATAGTCCACTACAATACATGATGGTACCCCAAGTTCCACTGTATAGATAGTCCACTACAATACATGATGGTACCCCAAGTTCCACTGTAGATATATAGTCCACTACAATACATGATGGTACCCCAAGTTCCACTGTAGATATATAGTCCACTACAATACATGATGGTACCCCAAGTTCCACTGTAGATATATAGTCCACTACAATACATGATGGTACCCCAAGTTCCACTGTAGATATATAGTCCACTACAATACATGATGGTACCCCAAGTTCCACTGTAGATATATAGTCCACTACAATACATGATGGTACCCCAAGTTCCACTGTAGATATATAGTCCACTACAATACATGATGGTACCCCAAGTTCCACTGTAGAATAGTCCACTACAATACATGATGGTACCCCAAGTTCCACTGTAGATATATAGTCCACTACAATACATGATGGTACCCCCAAGTTCCACTGTAGAATATAGTCCACTACAATACATGATGGTACCCCAAGTTCCACTGTAGATAATATAGTCCACTACAATACATGATGGTACCCCAAGTTCCACTGTAGATATATAGTCCACTACAATACATGATGGTCCCCCAAGTTCCACTGTAGATATAGTCCACTACAATACATGATGGTACCCCAAGTTCCACTGTAGAAATAGTCCACTACAATACATGATGGTACCCCAAGTTCCACTGTAGATATATAGTCCACTACAATACATGATGGTACCCCAAGTTCCACTGTAGATAGATAGTCCACTACAATACATGATGGTACCCCAAGTTCCACTGTAGATATATAGTCCACTACAATACATGATGGTACCCCAAGTTCCACTGTAGATAGTCCACTACAATACATGATGGTACCCCAAGTTCCACTGTAGATATATAGTCCACTACAATACATGAT
Source organism: Coregonus clupeaformis (assembly GCF_020615455.1). Classification (NCBI taxonomy): domain Eukaryota; kingdom Metazoa; phylum Chordata; class Actinopteri; order Salmoniformes; family Salmonidae; genus Coregonus; species Coregonus clupeaformis. Next base: position 71,237 of record NW_025534258.1, read on the forward strand.
GGTACCCCAAGTTCCACTGTAGATATATAGTCCACTACAATACATGATGGTACCCCAAGTTCCACTGTAGATATATAGTCCACTACTTGAGTTCTTGTGCTATAATTTGAAATTCCTGAAGTTCTATGACAGTTAATTTGACAGTGCAGCTTAATGAATGTAGCTGATGGGGTTAGTAAAACAGCCGTATCTCTTGATTTGTAGAAGTTATTTCTATTCTGATTTCAGATTTCAATAGCAGAAAAGTAGATTTACTTCACGCTAAGTTGTCTAACTTGTTGGGAAAGGGGTCAAAACATCAGTTGATTCATAAAGTTGAGACGTGGTTGCTAAAACGGCTAGCTGTAGCATTTGATCAGTAGAAGATAATTATGTTGAAGATTTCATACCCTCTAAGATTTTGTCTAAAGTGCTGGTAAAGTTGTCAAAGTAGCTGATTTGTGTCAAAAGTTACATTGTTTACAGTGAATAAAATGTTGAAAGTCACAGCTTCAGAATGGGGAGTTTTTCACAACGGGAGGTTTAGAATATTGAATAAATCCCATTAAAGTGGATGAAGTTTAATACAAGTTCAACAGTTTAAAAAGTATAAATGTTATCAAAAAAGTTCAACGGTGTAGGAGTAGCGTAAGCATAAAGAACAACTGTAATATCTTGGTAATTGTACATTAAATAAAACTGTGTGCCTTGCTTCAGTTCTTTACATGTATTTTTGTGGTAGTGTTCTGATTTCAGATTTTAAATAGCAGAGAAGTAGACAAAGATTTCATATGCTATACAGTGGGGAGAACAAGTATTTGACACACTGCCGATTTTGCAGGTTTTCCTACTTACAAAGCATGTAGAGGTAACTTCAACTGTGAGAGACTGAATCAAACAAAAATCCAGAAAATCACATTGTATGATTTTTAAGTATATTAATTTGCATTTATTGCATGACATAGGTATTTGATACATCAGAAAAGCAGAACTTAATATTTGGTACAGAAACCTTTGTTTGCAATTACAGAGATCATACGTTTCCTGTAGGTCTTGACCAGGTTTGCACACACTGCAGCAGGGATTTTGGCCCACTCCTCCATACAGACCTTCTCCAGATCCTTCAGGTTTCGGGGCTGTCGCTGGGCAATACGGACTTTCAGCTCCCTCCAAAGATTTTCTATTGTGTTCAGCTATACGTTTTTATCAGACTTTTTTGGGAAAGTGGAAAAAAATTAACTTGCTACTTCCTACAGCATTTTCATGTTCATTTTGTGGGGCGCTACAGTCTCCTGGTAAAAAACTACTTTGCCAACGACCCCATGCAAAGTGATGGAAGTGTTGAGTTTATGGATCTACTTTTGATGAAATAAGGAAGACATTCAATTTACTTTTAGGGAAAAGATTGTACAATAAAACCGGACTAAACGTTCAAATCGCCATTTGCTCCTTCATTATGGATAATAATTCTGGGCATTCTACCAACATATAGCGTCCGCCATTGCTCTGGGTACAGCTTACCTCTGAAAAGCCAACAGCGTAAACCTGGCTGCTGCAGACCAGGCTGGGCCACGCTTCATTTAGCAACATGTTGCCATAGCGCCAGTTGGCAGGCATTCTGGAACGTCTCTTTAGCCAGTCAACAAGTTCAAACACAACTGTTACAGTGGCTTAAACCAAGAGATGGAATTGACACTGTTAGATTCAAAATATCAGTGTTGCAAACATGTCACATCTTCTAGTCTCCCTCTTTGCAGCGAGTGAAGTACGTTCAGAAAATCGGCAAGTATGCGGCAGGTAGCTTAGTGGCTAAGAGCGTTGTGCCAGTAATCGAAAGGTCGCTGGTTCTAATCCCCGAGCCGACTAGGTGAAAAATCTGCCGATGTGCCCTTGAGCAAGGCACTTAACCCTAATTGCTCATGTAAGTCGCTCTGGATAAGAGCGTCTGCTAAATGACATAAATGTAAATGTAAATGTTAAAAATAGTTTTCTAGATGGAGATCATTCCACACTGTGTTCTACTACCCAGGTCTGGTGTTGGAGATCATTCCACACTCTGGGTTCTACTACCCAGGTCTGGTGTTGGAGATCATTCCACACTGTAGATCTCCTGTGTGTATTTTTTTAGGTTTAATCAGAGAACTTGAATGAGAGTATCTCTTGTCCCATTGATCACAGCTGTAAGGTTTCTATCCAGTGTGTGTTCTTTGGTGTACTGCCAGATTGTGTGAGGTAGCAAAACTCATCCCACAGTCAGAGCAGTGGTGAGGCTTCTCTCCTGTGTGGGTTCTCTGGTGTGATATCAGTATGTCTAATCTAGCAAAACCCTTCCCACAGTCGGAGCAGTGGTGAGGCTTCGCTCCTGTGTGTGTTCTCTGGTGTTTATTCAGTCCACTTGAGGTGTTAAAGCTTTACCACAGTCGAGCAGTGGTGAGGCTTCTCTCCTGTGTGTGTTCTCTGGTGTTTATTCAGTCCACTTGAGGTGTTAAAGCTTTTACCACAGTCTGAGCAGTGGTAAGGCTTCTCTCCTGTGTGTGTTCTCTGGTGTTTATTCAGTCCACTTGAGGTGTTAAAGCTTTTACCACAGTCTGAGCAGTGGTAAGGCTTCTCTCCGTGTGTGTTCTCTGGTGTTTATTCAGTTCACTTGAGGTGGTAAAGCTTTTACCACAGTCAGAGCAGTGGTAAGGCTTCTCTCCTGTGTGTGTTCTCTGGTGTATATTCAGTCTACTTGAGGTGGTAAGCTGTTACCACAGTCAGAGCAGTGGTAAGGCTTCTGACCTGTGTGTGTCAGCAGGTGTGTTTTCAGACTACTTGAATGAGCAAAACTAATTCCACACTGAGCAGTGGTGTGGTTTCGGCTGTGTGGCTTCTTTGGCGTATTTTAAGTTCTGTTGAAGATTTGCAATTCTTCCCACTATCAGAGCAGTGAGATTTCTTCCCTGTGGGTCTCCGCTCTGGTTTCTTGAGGTGTTCTGATCTGGAGAGACTCTTCTCTGCCTCTTCAGCATCATGATGTTGTTGAGGCTCCCCAGAGGATCCATCATAGTCACGTGTCTCTCCTGTGTGAACAACAAAATCAGACAAATGGTTAACTTCTGACTTCTATTCCAAGCTAAATCCAACCAGGGACCTTCCATTGTGTTAAACTAGGGCAGTGTTTCTTAATATGCTTACTATAACGTGGCGTTTTCACATAATAACTTCATGATTTGGGTGTCACATATTTACGTGATAATTCTATTGTATTAACGTGATAATTATCTAATTTAAATAAATAAAAAAGCAGGATTAGGGGATAGACAAGCATAACTGGGAATCATTTGACTGTCAGTTTTTCTGCCACAGGGCATCTGTCTAACTTGGAGGAAATATACCAGTCTATCTTCATGTCAACTAACAGAACTCTGTCTACTGTGGTGGAAATATACCAGTCTATCTTCATGTCAACTAACAGAACTGTCTACTGTGGTGGAAATATACCAGTCTATCTTCATGTCAACTAACAGAACTCTGTCTACCTTGGAGGAAATATACCAGTCTATCTTCATGTCAACTAACAGAACTCTGTCTAACTGTGGAGGAAATATACCAGTCTATCTTCATGTCAACTAACAGAACGTCTAACTTGGAGGAAATATACCAGTCTATCTTCATGTCAACTAACAGAACTCTGTCTAACTTGGAGGAAATATACCAGTCTATCTTCATGTCAACTAACAGAACTCTGTCTAACTTGGAGGAAATATACCAGTCTATCTTCATGTCAACTAACAGAACTCTGTCTAACTTGGAGGAAATATACCAGTCTATCTTCATGTCAACTAACAGAACTGTCTACTTTGGAGGAAATATACCAGTCTATCTTCATGTCAACTAACAGAACTCTGTCTAACTTGGAGGAAATAGTACCAGTCTATCTTCATGTCAACTAACAGAACTGTCTCCCTGTGGTGGAAATATACAGTCATCTTCATGTCAACTAACAGAACTGTCTACCTGGGAGGAAATATACCATTATTTCATGTCAATAAGAACGTTCCCCGTGGTGGAAAATACAGTATCTTCATGTCAACTAACAGGACTCTGTCTACTGTGGTGGAAATATACAGTCTATGCATGTCAACTAACATAACTCTGTCTACCTTGGAGGAAATATACAGTATTTCATGTAACTAACAGGACTGTCTACCTTGGAGGAAATAGACCAGCTCATCTTCATGTCAACTAACATAACTGTCTATGTGGTGGGAAATAAAGTTATCTTATGTCAACTAACAGAACTGTCTACTGTGGTGGAAATATACCAGTCTATCTTCATGTCAACTAACAGAACTGTCTCCTTGGAGGAAATATACCAGTCTATCTTCATGTCAACTAACAGAACTGTATACCTTGGAGGAAATATACCAGTCTATCTTCATGTCAACTAACAGGAACTGTCTACCTGGGAGGAAATATATCAGTCTATCTTCATGTCAACTAACAGAACTGTCTCCTGTGGTGGAAATATACCAGTCTATCTTTATGTCAACTAACAGGACTCGTCTACTGTGGTGGAAATATACCTATCGTATGTCAACTAACATAACTCTGTCTACCTTGGAGGAAATATACCACATCATGTAACTAACATAACTGTCACTGTGGAGGAAAATACAGTATTATGTCAATTAACAGAACTGTCTACTGTGGTGGAAATATACCAGTCTATCTTCATGTCAACTAACAGAACTCTGTCCTGTGGTGGAAATATACCAGTCTATCTTCATGTCAACTAACAGAACTGTCTCCCCTTGGAGGAAATATACCAGTCTATCTTCATGTCAACTAACAGGACTGTCTCCTGTGGTGGGAAATATACAGCCTATCTTCATGGATCAACTAACAGAACTCTCTCCTGTGGGGAAATATACAGTTATCTTAGTAACAACAGAACCGTCTACTGTGGTGGAAATACACAAATGTCAACTAACAGAACTGTACTGGAGGAAATATACCAGCTCAGCAACTAACCAGAATGTCATAGAGAAAAAGAAGAACAACAGAATTAACTTGGAGGAAATATACAGTCATCTTCATGTCAACTAACAGAACTGGTCCTGTGGTGGAAATATACAGAAATTACAACTAACAGAGTATGTGGCTGGAAACACAAGTCATTATGTCAACTAACAGAACTGTCTGGGTGGAAAATAAGTACCATGAACAAACAGGACTGTCTATGGTGGAAATAAAGATTCATAACAACAGAACGTTACGTGGTGGAAATAACCAGTTATTTCATGTCAACTAACAGAACTGTCTACTGTGGTGGAAATATACCAGTCTATCTTCATGTCAACTAACAGAACCTATCTACTGTGGTGGAAATATACCAGTCTATCTTCATGTCAACTAACAGGACTGTCTACTGTGGTGGAAATATACCAGTCTATCTTCATGTCAACTAACAGAACTCTGTCTACTGTGGTGGAAATACACCAGTCTATCTTCATGTCAACTAACAGAACTGTCTACTGTGGTGGAAATATACCAGTCTATCTTCAGGTCAACTAACAGGACTGTCTACTGTGGTGGAAATATACCAGTCTATCTTCATGTCAACTAACAGAACTCTGTCTACTGTGGTGGAAATATACCAGTATATCTTCATGTCAACTAACAGAACTGTCTACTGTGGTGGAAATATACCAGTCTATCTTCATGTCAACTAACAGAACTGTCTACTGTGGTGGAAATATACCAGTCTATCTGCAGGTTGTCCTGGGAACAGATCTATTGTATTTGTTCAGAACTGACTTTGATGTGTCAAATCTCCCTCTTCCTCCTCTTCTCCTCCTCTTGTAGGTCCATTCAGCCTCAGTGTTTTCCTGCAGTCCACCAGCCTCACAGACACCCTCTTCAGACCCAGCAGTAAGGTGCTACTGGGAGAGGTACGACCTGGGGACTCTGGGAGGGTGGAGGGGGGCAGGCTAGCGTTGTCCTGGTAACATAAAGAGGGAACACACGACACATTCACTATGGATTCTGTCATTCACTGATGTCATGAAGCACTTTACAGAAACCTGGCCTAGCTAGACCCTGATAGAGCAAGCTGTATGCTAGACCAGACCAAGCTGTAGCAACTAGACCAGACCAAGCTGTAGCAACTAGACCAGACCAAGCTGTAGCAACTAGACCAGACCAAGCTGTAGCAACTAGACCAGACCAAGCTGTAGCAACTAGACCAGACCAAGCTGTAGCAACTAGACCAGACAAAGCTGTATAAACTAGACCAGACCAAGCTGTAGCAACTAGACCAGACCAAGCTGTAGCAACTAGACCAGACCAAGCTGTAGCAACTAGACCAGACCAAGCTGTAGCAACTAGACCAGACCAAGCTGTAGCAACTAGACCAGACCAAGCTGTAGCAACTAGACCCAGACCAAGCTGTAGCAACTAGACCAGACCAAGCTGTAGCAACTAGACCAGACCAAGCTGTATCAACTAGACCAGACCAAGCTGTAGCAACTAGACCAGACCAAGCTGTAGCAACTAGACCAGACCAAGCTGTAGCAACTAGACCAGACCAAGCTGTATCAACTAGACCAGACCAAGCTGTAGCAACTAGACCAGACCAAGCTGTAGCAACTAGACCAGACCAAGCTGTAGCAACTAGACCAGACCAAGCTGTAGCAACTAGACCAGACCAAGCTGTAGCAACTAGACCAGACCAAGCTGTAGCAACTAGACCAGACCAAGCTGTAGCAACTAGACCAGACCAAGCTGTAGCAACTAGACCAGACCAAGCTGTATCAACTAGACCAGACCAAGCTGTAGCAACTAGACCAGACCAAGCTGTAGCAACTAGACCAGACCAAGCTGTAGCAACTAGACCAGACCAAGCTGTAGCAACTAGACCAGACCAAGCTGTAGCAACTAGACCAGACCAAGCTGTAGCAACTAGACCAGACCAAGCTGTAGCAACTAGACCAGACCAAGCTGTAGCAACTAGACCAAGCTGTAGCAACTAGACCAGACCAAGCTGTAGCAACTAGGACCAGACCAAGCTGTAGCAACTAGACCAGACCAAGCTGTATCAACTAGACCAGACCAAGCTGTAGCAACTAGACCAGACCAAGCTGTAGCAACTAGACCAGACCAAGCTGTAGCAACTAGACCAGACCAAGCTGTAGCAACTAGACCAGACCAAGCTGTAGCAACTAGACCAGACCAAGCTGTAGCAACTAACCAGACCAAGCTGTAGCAACTGAGACCAAGCTGTAGCAACTAGACCAGACCAAGCTGTAGCAACTAGACCAGACCAAGCTGTAGCAACTAGACCAGACCAAGCTGTAGCAACTAGACCAGACCAAGCTGTAGCAACTAGACCAGACCAAGCTGTAGCAACTAGACCAGACCAAGCTGTAGCAACTAGACCAAGCTGTAGCAACTAGACCAGACCAAGCTGTAGCAACTAGACCAGACCAAGCTGTAGCAACTAGACCAGACCAAGCTGTAGCAACTAGACCAGACCAAGCTGTAGCAACTAGACCAGACCAAGCTGTATCAACTAGACCAGACCAAGCTGTAGCAACTAGACCAGACCAAGCTGTAGCAACTAGACCAAGCTGTAGCAACTAGACCAGACCAAGCTGTATCAACTAGACCAGACCAAGCTGTAGCAACTAGACCAGACCAAGCTGTAGCAACTAGACCAGACCAAGCTGTATCAACTAGACCAGACCAAGCTGTAGCAACTAGACCAGACCAAGCTGTAGCAACTAGACCAGACCAAGCTGTAGCAACTAGACCAGACCAAGCTGTAGCAACTAGACCAGACCAAGCTGTAGCAACTAGACCAGACCAAGCTGTAGCAACTAGACCAGACCAAGCTGTATCAACTAGACCAGACCAAGCTGTAGCAACTAGACCAGACCAAGCTGTAGCAACTAGACCAGACCAAGCTGTAGCAACTAGACCAGACCAAGCTGTAGCAACTAGACCAGACCAAGCTGTAGCAACTAGACCGAGACCAAGCTGTAGCAACTAGACCAGACCAAGCTGTAGCAACTAGACCAGACCAAGCTGTAGCAACTAGACCAGACCAAGCTGTAGCAACTAGACCAGACCAAGCTGTAGCAACTAGACCAGACCAAGCTGTAGCAACTAGACCAGACCAAGCTGTAGCAACTAGACCAGACCAAGCTGTAGCAACTAGACCAGACCAAGCTGTATCAACTAGGACCAGACCAAGCTGTAGCAACTAGACCAGACCAAGCTGTAGCAACTAGACCAGACCAAGCTGTATCAACTAGACCAGACCAAGCTGTATCAACTAGAACAGACAGTTGTCATGTTAGGTAAGTACCATCTGGTGATCTGATCTGGAGAGACTCTTCTCTGCCTCGTCAGCATCATGATGTTGTTGAGGCTCCCCAGAGGATCCAAGATAGTCACGTCTCTCTCCTGTGTGAACGACAAAGTCAGACAGTCACTGTAGTGAATGTTTAAATGGTTTCACAAACGCTTTTGATAATTGTCTTCTACAATTAATAAGACAGTCAAGTGAGCAACAATAGTCATATGTTGTCTTCATTTTTCACATAGTAGTAATGTCTTGTGATTTTAGTCTTACAATAAGTTATTCCAGTTGCTGAAACCTTAGGCAGTGTTCCAGAGAACTTTAGGTCACCAATATTATTATGGTTATTATTTCATTATCAGCTTTACAACAGAGAGAAAACCACTGTAAATAAGATCAATAATCAATATTACAAGATTCAACAATGAGTGCCTCACCCTAATTATTTGGTCTATTTCCCCCTCATAACTTAGCCTACTGTTCTGACCTGGTTGTGCACATTTAGCCTATAGCCTGTTTTAGAGAAATGTCATTGAATATTGTTCTGACTTGGTGTACAGGGAGAACACTGTAAGAACGGCCCATGTTCTGAATTCTGTCGCTGTACATTTCAAAAGTGCTGAACAAATAGTTATATTGACTACGTCCGTCCTAGCTCGCTCATTAATGTCTTAATCGAAATTACGGATTGCCTCTTATCCGCTCGTCGTCCCCTTATGCCATAGTTTGTACATTGTCTCAATTGTCAGTAGAAACCACATTTGTTTAAGCAAGTCAGCCATATCGGCTATGTTTCTTTTTAAAGGCAGTAAATGAGGCTGAATTAACTGTTTCGCTGCCAGACAAGGCTCCGCTGATAGCCAGGTGTAGCGGTGGTAAGGTGTTGGGACTCTGCTGAACAACAGGGGATCCTAAATTGGGACAGCTTTATGGAGGCCCTAACAGTTTGGGACAGCTTTATGGAGGCCCTAACAGTTTGGGACAGCTTTATGGAGGCCCTAACAGTTTGGGACAGCTTTATGGAGGCCCTAACAGTTTGGGACAGCTTTATGGAGGCCCTAACAGTTTGTCACCACCGTTTGTCACCGTTATAGTGCAATTAATCAGTGGTGGAAAAAGTACCCAATTGTCATACTTGAGTAAAAGTATAGATACCTTAATAGAAAGTTACTCAAGTAAAATGGAAAGTTACTGAGTAAAATACTACTTGAGTGAAAGTCAAAGTATTTGGTTCAAAATATACTTCAGTATCAAAAGTAAAAGTATAAATAATTTCTAATTCCTTATATTAAGCAAAGCAGAAGGCACCATTTTCTTGTTTTTAAAATGTACAGATAGCCAGGGGCACACTCCAACACTCAGACATAATTTACAAACGATGTATTTGTGTTTAGTGAGTCTGCCAGATCAGAGGCAGTAGGGATGACCACGGTGTTCTCTTGATAAGTGCATGAATTTGACAATTTTCCTGTCCTGCTAAGCATTTAAAATGTAACGAGTACTTTTGGGTATCAAAGAAAATGTAGGGAGTAAAAAGTACATTATTTTCTTTAGGAATCTAGTGAAGTAAAAGTAGTCAAAAAAATAAATAGTAAAGTAAATTACAAATACCCCCCAAAACTACTTAAGTAGTACTTTAAAGTATTTCTACTTAAGTACTTTAGGCCACTGCAATTAATGTATTGTTTAGTGTTGTGTAGTGGTTTTTGCTGGCATGCATCTAAAAAACATTTTAAACGTTTGCCCACCAAGATGTACATGCTAAAATCGCCACTGCTCAAAAATACCATTCAATGGGTAGAATTTCGTGCAAATCATGGTCTTTTTTGTCCTGGTTTCATGAGGAATCACTCAGTACTTACTGGTGTTAATCAGATCTCTCTCCTCCTCTTCTTGTTCTTCCTCCTCTTTCGATGTGACAGTTTTCTCCTCCTCCTTGACTCTAAAAACTGCTTCCTCCTCCTCTTCTTTTACTGTAACATCCTCCTCCTCTTTCACTCTGAACGCGTCTTCCTCTTCTTTCACTGTAACATCCTCCTCCTCTTTCACTCTGAACGCGTCTTCCTCTTCTTTCACTGTAACATCCTCCTCCTCTTTCACTCTGAACGCGTCTTCCTCTTCTTTCACTGTAACATCCTCCTCCTCTTTCACTCTGAACGCGTCTTCCTCTTCTTTCACTGTAACATCCTCCTCCTCTTTCACTCTGAACGCGTCTTCCTCTTCTTTCACTGTAACGTCTTTCTCTTCTTCTTTAACGGTAACAGCTTCACCCTCTACTTGTTTTTGTATTGTAACATCCTCCTCTTCCTCCTCCTCTTTCACTAGAGCTTCTTTCTCCGTCCAGCAGACCTCCTCTTCTTTAGCAGGGGGAGAGTAGCTTAGTGAACTCATGGTCGGGGATGTTAGCTAGCTAGGCTAGCGCTAGCCATTGCTAAATTAACAAGCCAGCTAGCTGACCAATAACAACAACACCGTAAATATTAAATAAAATGGGATAACTAACTAGACGACAGAAGTGTGTTAATAAAACAAACATTGACTAATATAAACCGAAAAACGGTGTAAAGAGCTTCAATATTTGGGTTTTATTTAGTCTAGCAAGCTACCTAAGGTGGTTAAATCCATAGAATCAGTAGCAGCCGTGTTGCTGTTGAAGAAGCGTCCCGTCCACTACATTATACGTCACACTGGCAGCACCAAATGAAAGATCCACATCGCCATCTGCTGACTGGAGTGGGTAATGTTTATTTTAATTTCAGACCCAAAAAAGTGAAATCACTTTCAATTACTGTTTTTCTTTTATTTCAAGAATAACATTTTATAACATTACAATATACAGTATAATAGTGATAATACTTATATGAAGCCTACATATAGGGAACAATGATTTGATTAATGCAAATTCACATTCATTGAAACAAAGTTGATCTAATACACACACAATCCTGAAAAGGTTTAGGGTCACTACGTGTCCTGATAAGGGTTAGAGTTAGGGTCACTACGTGTCCTGATAAGGGTTAGGGTTAGGGTCACTACGTGTCCTGATAAGGGTTAGGGTCACTACGTGTCCTGGTAAGGGTTAACCGGGATAGTTATTTGATAAGGGTTAGGGTTAGGGTCACTACGTGTCCTGATAAGGGTTAGGGTTAGTGTCACTACGTGTCCTGATAAGGGTTAGGGTTAGGGTCACTACGTGTCCTGATAAGGGTTAGGGTCACTACGTGTCCTGATAAGGGTTAGGGTCACTACGTGTCCTGATAAAGGTTAGGGTCGCTACGTGTCCTGATAAGGGTTAGGGTCACTACGTCTCCTGATAAGGGTTAGGGTTAGGGTCACTACGTGTCCTGATAAGGGTTAGGGTCACTACGTGTCCTGATAAAGGTTAGGGTCACTACGTGTCCTGATAAGGGTTAGGGTCACTACGTGTCCTGATAAGGGTTAGGGTCACTACGTGTCCTGATAAGGGTTAGGGTTAGGGTCACTACGTGTCCTGATAAGGGTCACTACGTGTCCTGATAAGGGTTAGGGTCACTACGTGTCCTGATAAGGTTTAGGGTCACTACGTGTCCTGATAAGGGTTAGAGTCACTACATCTCCTGATAAGGTTTAGGGTCACTACGTGTCCTGATAATGGTCACTACGTGTCCTGATAAGGGTTAGGGTCAGTACGTGTCCTGATAAGGGTTAGAGTCACTACGTGTCCTGATAATGGTCACTACGTGTCCTGATAAGGGTTAGGGTCACTACGTGTCCTGATAAGGGTTAGGGTCACTACGTGTCCTGATAAGGGTTAGGGTTAGGGTCACTACGTGTCCTGATAAGGGTTAGGGTTAGGGTCACTACGTGTCCTGATAAGGGTTAGGGTCACTACATGTCCTGATAAGGGTTAGAGTCACTACGTCTCCTGATAAGGTTTAGGGTCACTACGTGTCCTGATAAGGGTTAGGGTTAGGGTCACTACGTGTCCTGATAAGGGTTAGGGTCACTACTTGTCCTGATAAGGGTTAGGGTTAGGGTCACTACGTGTCCTGATAAGGGTTAGGGTTAAGGTCACTACGTAGTCCACTACAATACATGATGGTACCCCAAGTTCCACTGTAGATAGGTAGTCCACTACAATACATGATGGTACCCCAAGTTCCACTGTAGATATATAGTCCACTACAATACATGATGGTACCCCAAGTTCCACTGTAGATAGTCAACTACAATACATGATGGTACCCCAAGTTCCACTGTAGATATATAGTCCACTACAATGCATGATGGTACCCCAAGTTCCACTGTAGATATATAGTCCACTACAATACATGATGGTACCCCAAGTTCCACTGTAGATATATAGTCCACTACAATACATGATGGTACCCCAAGTTCCACTGTAGATATATAGTCCACTACAATACATGATGGTACCCCAAGTTCCACTGTAGATATATAGTCCACTACAATACATGTTGGTACCCCAAGTTCCACTGTAGATATATAGTCCACTACAATACATGATGGTACCCCAAGTTCCACTGTAGATAGTCCACTACAATACATGATGGTACCCCAAGTTCCACTGTAGATATATAGTCCACTACAATACATGATGGTACCCCAAGTTCCACTGTAGATATATAGTCCACTACAATACATGATGGTACCCCAAGTTCCACTGTAGATATATAGTCCACTACAATGCATGATGGTACCCCAAGTTCCACTGTAGATAGTCCACTACAATACATGATGGTACCCCAAGTTCCACTGTAGATATATAGTCCACTACAATACATGATGGTACCCCAAGTTCCACTGTAGATATATAGTCCACTACAATACATGATGGTACCCCAAGTTCCACTGTAGATATATAGTCCACTACAATACATGATGGTACCCCAAGTTCCACTGTAGATATATAGTCCACTACAATACATGATGGTACCCCAAGTTCCACTGTAGATATATAGTCCACTACAATACATGATGGTACCCCAAGTTCCACTGTAGATATATAGTCCACTACAATACATGATGGTACCCCAAGTTCCACTGTAGATATATAGTCCACTACAATACATGATGGTACCCCAAGTTCCACTGTAGATATATAGTCCACTACAATACATGATGGTACCCCAAGTTCCACTGTAGATATATAGTCCACTACAATACATGATGGTACCCCAAGTTCCACTGTAGATATATAGTCCACTACAATACATGATGGTACCCCAAGTTCCACTGTAGATATATAGTCCACTACAATACATGATGGTACCCCAAGTTCCACTGTAGATATATAGTCCACTACAATACATGATGGTACCCCAAGTTCCACTGTAGATAGATATAGTCCACTACAATACATGATGGTACCCCAAGTTCCACTGTAGATATATAGTCCACTACAATACATGATGGTACCCCAAGTTCCACTGTAGATATATAGTCCACTACAATACATGATGGTACCCCAAGTTCCACTGTAGATATATAGTCCACTACAATACATAATGGTACCCCAAGTTCCACTGTAGATATATAGTCCACTACAATACATTATGGTACCCCAAGTTCCACTGTAGATATATAGTCCACTACAATACATGATGGTACCCCAAGTTACACTGCAGATAGTCCACTACAATACAAATAAAATCCCAAATCAAATTGTATTTGTCATATAATAGTTAACAAGTAATATATAACAATTTCACAACATATACCCACTACACACAAATCGGGTGGCAGGTAGCTTAGTGGTTAAGAGCGTAGTGCCAGTAACCGAAAGGTCGCCGGTTCTAATCCCTGAGCCGACTAGGTGAAAAAATCTGTCAATGTGCCCTTGAGCAAGGCACTTAACCCTAATTGCTCCTGTAAGTCGCTCTGGATAAGAGCGTCTGCTAAATGACTAAAATGTAAGAATATATACATATATGGACGAGCAATGACCGAGCGGCATGGACTAAGATACAGTAGCATATTATAGAAGTATATACATATGAGATGAGTAGTGCAAGATATGTGAACATTATTAAAGTGACTAGTGTTCCATTTATTAAAGTGGCCAGTGATTTCTAATCTATGTATATAGGCAGGAGCCTCTAATGTGCTAGTGATGGCTATTTAACAGTCTGATGGCCTTGAGATAGAAGCTGTTTTTCATTCTCTCGGTCCCAGCTCAATTGTGCATCTGTAAAAGTTTGTGAGGGTTTTAGGTGCCAAGCCAAATTTCTTCCTCCTTCAGCCTTCTTCACCACACTGTCTGCGTGGGTGGATCATTTCAGTCTGTCAGTGATGTGTACGCCAAGGAACTTGAAGCTTTCCATCTTCTCCACTGCGGTCCCATCGATATGGATAGGGTGGTGCACCCTCTGCTGTTTCCTGAAGTCCACATTATTATTATTTTTTTAACCAGGTAAGCCAGTTGAGAACAAGTTCTCATTTACAACTGCAACCTGGCCAGGATAAAACAAAGCAGTGCGATAAAAACAACAACACAGAGTTACATATGGGGTAAAACAAAACATATAGTCAAAAATACAACAGAAAATATATATACAGTGTGTGCAAATGTAGCAAGTTATGGAGGTAAGGCAATAAATAGGCCATAGTGCAAAATAATTACAATTAGTATTAACACTGGAGTGATAGATGTGCAGAAGATGATGTGCAAATACTGGGGTGCAAATGAGCAAAATAAATAACAATTTAAATAACAATATGGGGATGAGGTAGTTGAGTGGGCTAATTACAGATGGGCTGTGTACAGGTGCAGTGATCGGTAAGCTGCTCTGACAACTGATGCTTAAAGTTAATGAGGGAGATAAGTGTCTCCAGCTTCAGAGATTTTTGTAGTTCGTTCCAGTCATTTGCAGCAAAGAACTGGAAGGAATGGCGGCCAAAGGAGGTGTTGGCTTTGGGGATGACCAGTGAGATATACCTGCTGGAGCACATACTACGGGTGGGTGTTGCTATGGTGACCAATGAGCTAAGATAAGGCAGGGATTTGCCTAGAAGTGATTTATAGATGACTTGGAGCCAGTGGGTTTGGCGACGAATATGTAGTGAGGACCAGCCAACAAGAGCGTACAGGTCACAATGGTGGGTAGTATATGGGGCTTTGGTGACAAAATGGATGGCACTGTGATAGACTACATCCAATTTGCTGAGTAGAGTGTTGGAAGCTATTTTGTAAATGACATCGCCGAAGTCAAGGATCGGTAGGATAGTCAGTTTTACGAGGGCATGTTTAGCAGCATGAGTGAAGGAGGCTTTGTTGCGAAACAGGAAGCCGATTCTAGATTTAACTTTGGATTGGAGATGCTTAATGTGAGTCTGGAAGGAGAGTTTACGGTCTAACCAGACACCTAGATATTTGTAGTTGTCCACATATTCTAAGTCAGACCTGCCGAGAGTAGTGATTCTAGTCGGGCGGGCGGGTGCAAGCATCGTTCGATTGAAGAGCATGCATTTAGTTTTACTAGCGTTTAAGAGCAGTTGGAGGCCACAGAAGGAGTGTTGTATGGCATTGAAGCTTGTTTGAAGGTTTGTTAACACAGTGTCCAATGAAGGGCCAGATGTATACAAAATGGTGTCGTCTGCGTAGAGGTGGATCTGAGAGTCACCAGCAGCAAGAGCGACATCATTGATATACACAGAGAATAGAGTCGGCCCAAGAATTGAACCCTGTGGCACCCCCATAGAGACTACCAGAGGTCCTCTGATTTGGCACATTGAACTCTTTCTGAAAAGTAGTTGGTGAACCAGGCGAGGCAGTCAGTTGAGAAACCAAGGCTATTCAGTCTGCCAATAAGAATGCGGTGATTGACAGAGTCAAAAGCCTTGGCCAGGTCGATGAAGACGGCTGCGCAGTACTGTCTTTTATCAATCGCGGTTATTATATAGTTTAGGACCTTGAGCGTGGCTGAGGTGCACCCATGACCAGCTCGGAAACCAGATTGCATAGCGGAGAAGGTACGGTGGGATTCGAAGTGGTCGGTGATCTGTTTGTTAACTTGGCCTTCAAATACTTTCGAAAGGCAGGGCAGGATGGATATAGGTCTGTAACAGTTTGGATCTAGAGAGTGTCACCCCCTTTGAAGAGGGGGATGACCCCGGCAGCTTTCCAATCTCTGGGGATCTCAGACGATACGAAAGAGAGGTTGAACAGGCTAGTAATAGGGGTTGCGACAATTTTTGCGGCTAATTTTAGAAAGAAAGGGTCCAGATTGTCTAGCCCAGCTGATTTGTAGGGGTCCAGATTTAGGAGGGTGCAGAGCTGGTGGCCGGGGTAGGGGTAGCCAGGTGGAAAGCATGGCCAGCCGTAGCAAAATGCTTATTGAAATTCTCGATTATCGTAGATTTATCGGTGGTGACAGGGTTTCCTAGCCTCAGTGCAGTGGGCAGCTGGGAGGAGGTGCTCTTATTCTCCATGGACTTTACAGTGTCCCAAAACTTTTTGGAGTTAGTGCTACAGGACGCAAATTTCTGTTTGAAAAAGCTAGCCTTTGCTTTCCTAACTGATTGCTGTTCGATGCTAATGCAGTACGCCACAGGATGTTTTTGTGCTGGTCAAGGGCAGTCAAGTCTGGGGTGAACCAGGGGCTATATCTGTTCTTAGTTCTGAATTTTTTGAATGGGGCATGCTTATTTAAGATGGAGAGGAAAACACTTTTAAAGAACATCCAGGCATCCTCTACTGACGGAATGAGGTCAATATCCATCAAGGATACCCGGGCCAGGTCAATTAGAAAGGCCTGCTCGCTGAAGTGTTTTAGGGAGCGTTTGACAGTGATGAGGGGTGTACGTTTGACCGCGGACCCATTACGGATGCAGGCAATGAGGCAGTGATCGCTGAGATCCTGGTTGAAGACAGCGTTGATTTAGAGGGTAAGTTAGTCATGATGATATATATATATATTTTTTAAATCTTTATTTTAAAAAACAGACTGAGACCTGGATCTCTTTTACGGCTGTGCCCTGTGTAAACATGTTGACAGTTTTAGACATACAGATAAGAACATTTCAAACATACAAAACAAAAACACAATTCAACAGAAACAATCACAGACAACATCATATTGATCCTCCATAACATTTTTAAAATGGGCAAGGGACACCAGAGTGTCTAACTTAAGTTGGATCTGCAGTTTGTTCCATAAATAAGGTGCAAAGGAACTGAAGGCAGTCCTACCCAACTCTGTGGAGACCACAGGAGTCTCTAATGTAATCCACATCTGTGATCTGGTTTTAAAATTAGTATATCTAGTGGAAATTAATGATGATATATATGGAGGTAGTTTTAAAAGAAGTGCTTTATAAATAAACACGAGAGCATGTTGCTCTCGCCTCACAGATAGAGAGGCCCAACCCACATGTTGATATAGGAAACAGTGATGAGTTTTTTAACTATCACCCGTGATAAACCTGAGTGCACAATGGTAAATAGCATCCAGTGGTTTTAATGTGTTTGCCGATGCATGCATATAGATAATATGACCATAATCTAAAACGGACATAAAAGTAGCCTGCACAATTTATTTTCTATTTACGGAGGACAGACAAGCCCTGTTTCTGTAAAGGAACCCTATCTTGAATTTTAGCTTTTTTCAGTAACATGTTTTTTAAAAGAAAGCCTATCATCTAACCATACCCCTAAGTATTTATATGCAGAGACCTGTTTGATTTGAGTACCATCCAAGCTAGTGATTACAAAAGTATTTCTAATTGAGAGTTTAGACCTAGAAAAAAACATGACATTTGTTTTCTTAGCATTTAAAACAAGTTTAAGCTGTAAAAGAGACCCCTGTAGTATCCTATGAGGGTGCCCATGTTTACGGATTTAGGGTTGTACCTGGTAGGTTCCTTGATAATTTGTGTGAGATTGAGGGCATCTAGTTTAGATTGTAGGATGGCCGGGGTGTTAAGCATATCCCAGTTTAGGTCACCAAGCAGTACGAACTCTGAGGATAGATGGGGGGCAATCAGTTCACATATGGTGTCCAGGGCACAGCTGGGGGCTGAGGGGGGTCTGTAGCAAGCGGCAATTTTTAGAAGTAGACGCTCAAACTGTTTGGGCACAGACCTGGATAGTATGATAGAGCTCTGCAGGCTCTGTCTACAGTAGATTGCAACTCCGACCACTTTGGCAGTTCTATCGAGACGGAAAATGTTGTAGTTCGGGATGGACATTTCTGAATTTTTGGTGGCCTTCCTAAGCCAGGATTCAGACACTGCTAAAACATCAGGGTTGGTGGAGTGTGCTAACGCAGTGAATAACTCAAACTTAGGAAGGAGGCTTCTGATGTTAACATGCAAGAAACCAAGGCTTTTACGGTTACAGAAGTCAACAAATGATAACGCCTGGGGAGTAGGAGTGATACTGGGGGCTACAGGGCCTGGGTTAACCTCTACATCACTAGAGGAATAGAGGAGGAGTAGAATAAGGATACGGCTAAAGGCTTTAAGTACTGGTCTTCTAGTGCGTTGGGTACAGAGAGTAAACGGGGCAGATTTCCGGGCGTTGTAGAATAGATTCAGGGCATTATGTACAGACAAGGATATGGAAGGATATGAGTACAGTGGAGGTACACCTAAGCGTTGGGTAAAGATGAAAGAGATAGCATCACTGGAGGCACCGATTGAGCCAGTCTCCGCGTGTGTTGGGGGGGGTGGGACAAAGGATCTATCTGAGGCAGGTTGAGCAGGACTGGGGGCTCTACATTGAAAAAGTACAGTTAGAACTAACCGAAACAGCAATAAGCAAGGCATATTGACATGGGAGATAGGCATAAAGCAGTCACAGGTGTTATTCGAGAGAGCTAAGACAACAGCTGGTAATGGCGACGAAAGATTGAGCCGAAGGCTAAACAGATCAACAGTGATAAGTTGCGTCAATTCAAATCTGGTATTTCTAAAATAGACTAGTATTTTAATTAATGCAAAACACTTCAATGGTAAATATGATGTTCATATATAGGGGTCCACTGAAATACCACGCAGGGCAGTCAGAGAGCTAAGCCATTGTTCTAAGTTCTTCCCTAAAATACTCTGACAGTGATAGTTCCTGCTCCCTGCTGGGCCTATCAGAGTAGAGACTGAGCGTGGTTTAGACTTACTCAGCCTATCCGTTGGCGCACAGGCTGGTCCCAGACCCTTGGCGCTTCACTGTTGCCAGGTGTTTAGTTGTTTTGCAACTTGTCCAGAGAGTCGGCACTTTTGCAGTACACGTCCTTGAGCGCGGTTTAACAAAGAGGCAGTGTCAAGTTCTTATCTCCCCCTACTCCCTAACGGCTCCTCACATGAATCACAGCTTGTTATGTTAACAAAGAGGCAGTGTCAAGTTCTTATCTCCCCCTACTCCCTAACGGCTCCTCACATGAATCACAGCTTGTTATGTTAAACAGTCTATATCAGTACAGCACAAACCTTTTATGTTTAATCATTAATGCTTTTCTTATTAAGCTAACAGCACATCTACAATATAAGAGAATAATTTCCCACAACAGAATGGGGTACCGTATAAAGGAACAGTCCAGCAGGCATCAGCTGTGTAGCTGAGTGATCACGGCTGTTGATTGCGTGTGCTAGCGGGCCCGGGGCTAGCAGATGGATCTTCGTGGTCGTCACAACGGGAAGCCTGTTGAAACCACATCAGACGATTACGTCGGCAGACCAGTCGTGATGGATCGGCGGGGCTCCGTGTCAACAGTAGGAGGTCCCGTCCGGTTGACAGAGAGGTAGATAGCCGGGAGATGGGCCTGGCTCGAGGCTAGCTCAAGGCTAACTGGGGTTAGCTTCAGGGCAGAGGTGATTAGCCAACCATGACAACAGCCATTCGGTTGCAGCTAGCTAGTTGCGATGATCCGGTGTTAAGGTCCAGTGATTCAGTGATTCCGGCAGAAAATCCGATATGCTCTGGGTCGATAGCGCGCTGTGCAGACTGGCCGATTATTGTCCAGGCTAGAGCTGGTTGGTAGGTAGTGCAGGCCACGGCAACGGACAATGGTGAAGACCGCTAACAGTGGCTAATAGCAAGTAGCTAGTTAGCTGGCTAGCTGGCTAGTTTCAGCCAGAGGTTCTGGATAAAAATGTATGTTGGAGTAAAAAAAGCTTATTTTGGGATCTGATGGGGTACGACAGTTGAACAAAGCTCATGAGGCATGTGTTATATTCTTCAAGAATCAATGGATATATATATAAATAATTTATAAGTCCAAATATGGATGTAGCAACTGCAGATTTCACCTTTAACACCACACATCAGTTCAACAACTGCAGAGGTTGTGCCTCTGTTTTTAAGACAGTACTTACTAGTGTTAATCAGGGCCCGGTTTCTCAAAACCATCTTACTGCTAAGTTCATCATTAGAACCATTGGATGCCTTAAGATGCTTTTGGGAAACCGGAACCAGATATCCAGTTTCCTCCTCTTCTTCCTCCTCCTTTTTCGATGTGACAGTCATCTCCCCCTCCTCCTCTTTCACTCCAAAAACTGGAGCCCCCTCTTCTTTCACTGTAACATCCTCCTCCTCTTTCACTCTGAACGCGTCTTCCTCTTCTTTCACTGTAACGTCTTTCTCTTCTTCTTTCACGGTAACAGCATCACCCTCTACTTGTTTTTGTATTGTAACATCCTCCTCTTCCTCCTCCTCTTCCACTAGAGCTTCTTTCTCCGTCCAGCAGACCTCCTCTTCTTTAGCAATAGGAGAGTAGCTTAGTGAGCTCATGGATCCACTCTGTGCTACCAAGTTTGTATGCTAGCTCGGTAGCTAGCTCAAGCTGGATAAAGTTAGCCACACCTCATGTGGTTGTGTTATCTAGTGTGAACCTGTTAACACAATAGGCTCTGGTGCCTTCTTGCCGTGGGCTCAAAACCAAAGAGAAAATCAGACCTGGCAGTGACATACTAGACCCTGGCAGTAAATCTAATACTCAGGTGCTTTAAGTCATGCATGAAAGGTCTGGGGTGGTTCCGTGGTTATAAGTTACTGACCTAAAACTCACTAGTTTCTATAACTCTCGTCTTGCTAAAACTCACCAGCTTCTAGAACTCTGGTCTTCCTAAAACTCACTAGCTTCTAGAACTCTGGTCGTCCTAAAACTCACTAGCTTCTAGAACTCACTGGCTTATAGAACTCTGGTCTTCCTAAAACTCACTAGCTTCTAGAACTCTGGTCTTCCTAAAACTCACTAGCTTCTAGAACTCACTGGCTTCTAGAACTCTGGTCTTCCTAAAACTCACTAGCTTCTAGAACTCTGGTCTTCCTAAAACTCACTAGCTTCTATAACTCACTAGCTTCTAGAACTCTGGTCGTCCTAAAACTCACTAGCTTCTAGAACTCTGGTCTTCCTAAAACTCACTAGCTTCTAGAACTCTGGTCTTCCTAAAACTCACTAGCTTCTAGAACTCTGGTCTTCCTAAAACTCACTAGCTTCTAGAACTCTGGTCTTCCTAAAACTCACTAGCTTCTAGAACTCTGGTCTTCCTAAAACTCACTAGCTTCTAGAACTCACTGGCTTCTAGAACTCTGGTCTTCCTAAAACTCACTAGCTTCTAGAACTCTGGTCTTCCTAAAACTAGCTGGCTTCTAGAACTCTGGTCTTCCTAAAACTCACTAGCTTCTAGAACTCTGGTCTTCCTAAAACTCACTAGCTTCTAGAACTCTGGTCTTCCTAAAACTCATTAGCTTCTAGAACTCACGTCCCCTTGGAAGGAGCCCAAACAAAACTAATCTCCAATACAGAAAAACGTGCAGTCAAAATAAATTGTGATCCATGACAACGCACTGGCTAAATGCAAAACACAAATCCTTTTGAATGCCCACCCTTGAGACAATCAGCAACCAAGTTGTCCTTACCACGGACATGTCTGATTTCAAGAGGAAACTCCTGCAATATCCGTAGTAACTTTCCACCTCACTGCGGAGCTTCTCTCTCTTTTCAGGGTTCACTCGATAGGCATGTTGTTGGATCGGGGCCGAGTCCCCAATGTCATACTCTAGTACATTTGGGTTGGCACATCTGAGAATGAACCCTGATATTCTACAAGCAGTGCAACAATGTCAATATAATTGTACCCCAAAATGGTCAGTTGGTTGCATAAATTTATGATTACTAAATGTTGCATGAATTGTAAATATAAAATATCAAAACAGAATGATCACCCCTTTGTTAATATGTATTGGCAATCATTCACTTAATGGTGAGGCATTGAATAATAAAACATATATTTTTGTCAGGCTGAATGTTTGAAATATGAGTAGGTGATTTGAGTCGTGCTTCTTCAGTAGTGGAATAAAGACAAGTAGCACTTGAATGTTGTAAATAAATACTGGAGTGATGTAAGATTGTTAATAAAACTGATTATAGACCAATTTATTATACTGCGTCCATGTTTATAGGCTGCAAGTACGTTGAAATTAAGTTGTTGTCAAGTCGTTGAAAAAACGACCTGAAAATACATATTTTCAACTAAAACCGAATGTAAACTCAGCAACAAAAAAAGTCCTCTCACTGTCAACTGCGTTTATTTTCAGCAAACTTAACATGTGTAAATATTTGTATGAACATAACAAGATTCAACAACTGAGACATAAACTGAACAAGTTCAAAATCAAAAGTAACAGTCAGTATCTGGTGTGGCCACCAGCTGCATTAAGTACTGCAGTGCATCTCCTCCTCATGGACTGCACCAGAATTGCCAGTTCTTGCTGTGAGATGTTACCCCACTCTTCCACCAAGGCACATACAAGTTCCCAGACATTTCTGGGGGGAATTGCCCTAGCCCTCACCCTCCGATCCAACAGGTCCCAGACGTGCTCAATGGGATTGAGATCCGGGTTCTTCACTGGCCATGACAGAACACTGACATTCCTGTCTTGCAGGAAATCACGCACAGAATGAGCAGTATGGCTGGTGGCATTGTCATGTCAGGATGAGCCTGCAGGAAGGGTACCACATGAGGGAGGATGCCTCCTTGCAGCATGCATAAGGCACGTTCACGCAGATGAGCAGGGACCCTGGGCATATTTCTTTTGGTGTTTTCCAGAGTCAATAGAAAGGCCTCTTTTTGTGTCCTAAGTTTTCATAACTGTGACCTTAATTGCCTACCATCTGTAAGTCTTAACGACCGTTCCACAGGTGCATGTTCATTAATTATTTATGGTTCATTGAACAAGCATGGGAAACAGTGTTTAAACCCTTTACAATGAAGATCTGTGAAGTTATTTTGGATTTTTACAAATTATCTTTGAAAGACCGGGTCCTGAAAAAGGGACGTTTCTTTTTTGCTGAGTTTTATTGGACATCAGGCATAGTCTTCTTTTCAATGTCTTTTCAATGACATTTTGCTACGTGGGAAACCTCAATGTCAAAACACAGTTTTAACATGTCCAAATCAATAACCAATATGCAAAACCAGTTTGTGATATATTGAAAACCGAAACCTAAACTGTACTATCTACACAAATGTGCCACAATAATCATATTAAAACAAGCACTTTATAAACTGCACAAGCACCAACAATAAGTCACTGATATCGATTATGGGGGAGATCAGGTTGTACCTGCTGTTGAAACTAACACAACTAAAAAAACACATGGAAATGGGAGATATCTTTTACCTTACTGGTTAGAGGACAACCTGCAGAAGACAGTCAGCTACATTTTGGAATGATGCATTTACATTTATGGGTCGCTAAACAAAGGAACGCAACACTTATTTCATCGATATCATGTTGAAATCAATTGCGCAAGAGGGGGGAGATGAGGTTGCACGTCCTGTTAAAACGAATAGCTCAAACACCACATGGAATCTGGGAATAATGTGTACATCACTGGTCAGAGGACAATTGGTAGAAAACAGCTAGCTGCATTTAGATTAAAGTGGAACAAGCTTGTTTATCTTTTACTTTTTGTTAAATCACATAAATAGCTCTTTGAATTCAGAGCCTGGATTTTCCCCTGAGAGGCTAATATCCATATCATGCTGAAATAAATAGAACAGGGGGAAACGTTTAGGGTTCTACATTGGGACTATTAATTAAAGTACGCCTTCTACAATGTTTAAATATTCTACACTGTGACATTATTTCATTGATATCATGAAACAACTCATGTATGTATTTTCTGATGTTTGATCAGAGATCTTTTATCAAAGTATCTCTTGTCACATGATCACAGCTATGTGTGTGTCTCTCTGTGTGAGTTCTCAGATGTACTATAAGGCTAGATCTAACAAAACTCTTCCCACATTGAGTACAGCTTTAACATTTCTCTCCTGTATAGTGTTCTCCTGGTGTGTGTTCGTCAGAAGTGCAAGATGCAAAACAAAACTCTTCCCACATTGAGACAGCTATAAGGTTTCTCTCCTGTGTGTGTTCTCTGGTGCACTATCAGGCTGCTTGACTGAGTAAAACTCTTCCCACATTGAGTACAGCTATAGGTGATTTCTCTCCTGTGTGTGTTCTCTGGTGTGATAAAGCTCTTAACTACCAGGCTTACGCGGCGCTTGAATGAGTAAAACTCTTCCCACATTGATTACAGATATAAGGTTTCTCTCCTGTGTGTGTTCTCTGGTGTATCGTCAGATACACAGATGTACTAAAACTCGTCCCACATTGAGCACAGCTATAAGGTTTCTCTCCTGTGTGTGTTCTCTGGTGTTTCGTCAGATGGCAAGATACAACAAAACTCTTCCCACATTGAGTACAGCTATAAGGTTTCTCTCCCTGTGTGTGTTCTCTGGTGCACTATCAGGGAGCTTGACTGAGTAAAACTCTTCCCACATTGAGTACAACTATATGGTGATTTCTCTCCTGTGTGTGTTCTCTGGTGTGATTTTAAATCTATTAAATTAACAAAAGTCTTTCCGCAGTCAGAGCAGTAGTAAGGTTTCTCTCCTGTGTGTGTTCTCTGGTGTCTCATCAGGGATGGCAAGACTGAATAAAAACTCCTCCCACATTGAGTACAGCTATAAGGTTTCTCTCCTGTGTGTGTTCTCTGATGCACTATCAGGGAGCTTGACTGAGTAAAACTCCTCCCACATTGATACAGCTATAAGGGATTTCTCTCCTGTGTGTGTTCTCTGGTGTGATTTGAGATCTATTGACGAATAAAACTCTTTCCGCAGATCAGAGCAGTCGTAAGGTTTCTCTCCTGTGTGTATTCTCAGATGTACTATCAGGGAGCTTGACCGAGTAAAACTCCTCCCACATTGATCACAGCTATAAGGTTTCTCTCCTGTGTGTACTCGCTGGTGTATTTTAAGTTCTGATGAAGACTTGCAACGTTTCCCACAGTCAGAGCAGCAGTGAGATTTCTTCCCAGTGGGTCTCAGATGGTTTTTCTTAAGGTGTTCTGATCTGGAGAGAGACCTTTCTGCCTCGTCAGCATCATGTTGTTGAGGCTCCCCAGAGGATCCACGATAGCCACGTCTCTCTCCTGTGTGAACGACAAAGTCAGACAGATGGTTAAAGAACCATAACAGCAGAAATACACTGTTTATTTGAGATAAAAGGTGATACCCAGAGCATACCCATGAAATTGTACAACAACTGACATCTTTAATTATTTGACAATTGTCTTAAGACAGTCAAGTGAGCAACAATAGTCATCTTTTGTCTTGTTTTCAGATTAGTAGTAACATCGATGATTCTAGGCTCGAAATAAGTTATTAAAGTTGTTGAAATCCTAAGCAGAGTGCCAGACGACTTTTACTCTCCAATATAGGACCCTTTCTGTGTTTGCTGTTTGTTGCTATGCAACACAATTTGGCTGCAGAAACTCCTCCATGCTAATAACCTCTAGATATGGATGTAGTACATCTGAACTCCTCCATGCTAATAACCTCTAGTTATGGATGTAGTATATCTGAACTCCTCCATGCTAATAACCTCTAGTTATGGATGTAGTATATCTGAACTCCTCCATGCTAATAACCTCTAGTTATGGATGTAGTATATCTGAACTCCTCCATGCTAATAACCTCTAGTTATGGATGTAGTATATCTGAACTCCTCCATGCTAATAACCTCTAGTTATGGATGTAGTATATCTGAACTCCTCCATGCTAATAACCTCTAGTTATGGATGTAGTATATCTGAACTCCTCCATGCTAATAACCTCTAGTTATGGATGTAGTATATCTGAACTCCTCCATGCTAATAACCTCTAGTTATTGATGTAGTATATCTGAACTCCTCCATGCTAATAACCTCTAGTTATTGATGTAGTATATCTGCACTCCTCCATGCTAATAACCTCTAGTTATGGATGTAGTATATCTGAACTCCTCCATGCTAATAACCTCTAGTTATGGATGTAGTATATCTGTACTCCTCCATGCTAATAACCTCTAGTTATGGATGTAGTATATCTGAACTCCTCCATGCTAATAACCTCTAATTATGGATGTAGTATATCTGAACTCCTCCATGCTAATAACCTCTAGTTATGGATGTAGTATATCTGAACTCCTCCATGCTAATACTGAAACCACTAGTTATGGATGTAGTATATCTGAACTCCTCCATGCTAATAACCTCTAGTTATGGATGTAGTATATCTGAACTCCTCCATGCTAATAACCTCTAGTTATGGATGTAGTATATCTGAACTCCTCCATGCTAATAACCTCTAGTTATGGATGAAGTATATCTGAACTCCTCCATGCTAATAACCTCTAGTTATGGATGTAGTATATCTGAACTCCTCCATGCTAATAACCTCTAGTTATGGATGTAGTATATCTGAACTCCTCCATGCTAATAACCTCTAATTATGGATGTAGTATATCTGAACTCCTCCATGCTAATAACCTCTAGTTATGGATGTAGTATATCTGAACTCCTCCATGCTAATAACCTCTAGTTATGGATGTAGTATATCTGAACTCCTCCATGCTAATACTGAAACCACTAGATATGGATGTAGTATATCTGAACTCCACCATGCTAATAACCTCTAGTTATGGATGTAGTATATCTGAACTCCTCCATGCTAATAACCTCTAGTTATGGATGTAGTATATCTGAACTCCTCCATGCTAATAACCTCTAGTTATGGATGTAGTATATCTGAACTCCTCCATGCTAATAACCTCTAGTTATGGATGTAGTATATCTGAACTCCTCCATGCTAATAACCTCTAGTTATGGATGTAGTATATCTGAACTCCTCCATGCAAATAACCTCTAGTTATGGATGTAGTATATCTGAACTCCTCCATGCTAATAACCTCTAGTCATGGATGTAGTATATCTGAACTCCTCCATGCTAATAACCTCTAGTTATGGATGTAGTATATCTGAACTCCTCCATGCTAATAACCTCTAGTTATGGATGTAGTATATCTGAACTCCTCCATGCTAATAACCTCTAGTTATGGATGTAGTATATCTGAACTCCTCCATGCTAATAACCTCTAGTTATGGATGTAGTATATCTGAACTCCTCCATGCTAATAACCTCTAGTTATGGATGTAGTATATCTGAACTCCTCCATGCTAATAACCTCTAGTTATGGATGTAGTATATCTGAACTCCTCCATGCTAATAACCTCTAGTTATGGATGTAGTATATCTGAACTCCTCCATGCTAATAACCTCTAGTTATGGATGTAGTATATCTGAACTCCTCCATGCTAATAACCTCTAGTTATGGATGTAGTATATCTGAACTCCTCCATGCTAATAACCTCTAGTTATGGATGTAGTATATCTGCTTGGAGCAAAAATGGTGAGCGAAGATTTTAGTTTTTCACAACTTATTCTGAATATTACAGTGGAAGATCAGGAGTGCTACTCAAGGAAACTCACATTAAGCTCTGTGTCGCTATTCACTAATTCACCACCGTGGGGGAAAACTCAGGGGAGTTCTCAGAGGCTGCCAGCAACAATAGCCTCCATTTACAGGTTGCTTATGAGTGCATTTCCCACTACTTTAGGATTATAATTGTAAGGCTCAACAACATAGACCTACTGTAGGACCCATAACTTCACCTAACAACATAGACCTACTGTAGGACCCATAACTTCACCTAACAATAACATAGACCTACTGTAGGACCCATAACTTCACCTAACAACATAGACCTACTGTAGGACCCATAACTTCACCTAACAACAACATAGACCTACTGTAGGACCCATAACTTCACCTAACAACATAGACCTACTGTAGGACCCATAACTTCACCTAACAATAACATAGACCTACTGTAGGACACATAACTTCACCTAACAACATATACCTACTGTAGGACCCATAACTTCACCTAACAACATAGACCTACTGTAGGACCCATAACTTCACCTAACAACATAGACCTACTGTAGGACCCATAACTTCACCTAACAACATAGACCTACTGTAGGACCCATAACTTCACCTAACAATAACATAGACCTACTGTAGGACCCATAACTTCACCTAACAACAACATAGACCTACTGTAGGACCCATAACTTCACCTAACAACAGACCTACTGTAGGACCCATAACTTCACCTAACAATAACATAGACCTACTGTAGGACCCATAACTTCACCTAACAACATAGACCTACTGTAGGACCCATAACTTCACCTAACAACAACATAGACCTACTGTAGGACCCATAACTTCACCTAACAACAACATAGACCTACTGTAGGACCCATAACTTCACCTAACAACATATACCTACTGTAGGACCAATAACTTCACCTAACAATAACATAGACCTACTATAGGACCCATAACTTCACCTAACAATAACATAGACCTACTGTAGGACCCATAACTTCACCTAACAACAACACAGACCTACTGTAGGACCCATAACTTCACCTAACAATAACATAGACCTACTGTAGGACCCATAACTTCACCTAACAACATAGACCTACTGTAAGACCCATAACTTCACATACCAATATAGACCTACTGTAAGACCCATAACTTCACATAACAATAACATAGACCTACTGTAGGACCCATAACTTCACCTAACAACATAGACCTACTGTAGGACCCATAACTTCACCTAACAACAACACAGACCTACTGTAGGACCCATATCTTCACCTAACAATAACATAGACCTACTGTAGGACCCATAACTTCACCTAACAACATAGACCTACTGTAGGACCCAAGAATACTTTGTGAATAATCCTACTAGGCTACTCTGTAAAGTGTTGTCATTCTAAATGCCCTGAATAAAGGAAAATAGCTCTGTGTGTTGTGCCAAAGCCTCTCCATCAAGGAACAGTCCTTTACACATTATGGGGAAAGTATCCCTGTGTCCAAACTGACACACAGAAACATATAAAACATGACCACATTACCTTGATGCTTTCTGTTAGATCTAACGAGACCCTACTGTAAATCAATCAGACCCTACTGTAAATCAATCAGACCCTACTGTAAATCAATCAGACCCTGCTGTAAATCAATCAGACCCTACTGTAAATCAATCAGACCCTGCTGTAAATCAATCAGACCCTGCTGTAAATCAATCAGACCCTACTGTAAATCAATCAGACCCTACTGTAAATCAATCAGACCCTACTGTAAACCAATCAGACCCTACTGTAAACCAATCAGACCCTACTGTAAATCAATCAGACCCTACTGTAAATCAATCAGACTAAACCCTACTGTAAATCAATCAGACCCTACTGTAAATCAATCAGACTAAACCCTACTGTAAATCAATCAGACTAAACCCTACTGTAAATCAATCAGACTAAACCCTACTGTAAATCAATCAGACCCTACTGTAAACCAATCAGACCCTACTGTAAACCAATCAGACCCTACTGTAAATCAATCAGACCCTACTGTAAATCAATCAGACCCTACTGTAAACCAATCAGACCCTACTGTAAATCAATCAGACTAAACCCTACTGTAAATCAATCAGACTAAACCCTACTGTAAATCAATCAGACCCTACTGTAAATCAATCAGACAATAACACATTATAAACATCCATTTGTTAGGGATATTGGATCCAACGTGGAGAACGGCATTAACTGTCTTTCCTGGCATAACGAATGAGATGCCAAGATATTCTCGACATTCCTTCTGAACGACGTTTTCACCGCACTTTGGCAGTTGCATCGCGTGCCGTTTGTCACCTTCAATCAAGTTAAGGCGACTCTCAGAAGCATTGGATTTTGCGAACGGTGAAATGTACGATTTCTGTGGCCATGAAAACTGTTTTTTCCAAGCGTAACATAAGGAGACACTAAAATGTTACGTAGGTAGAGCGCATTTCAGAGATCTGAATACAAAACACTGTCCGACAGCAAGATCCAGTATTTAAGATGGAGTTCATCATATGACAAGCTTAACGTTATGACTATAACTACTGTTCCCTGAAGGAGGGAAACTAGGTACAACATACTATTAAATCTGCGACTCGCCTTCCACAGGTGACGAGCCTGAGGTTCAGATTAATTCCTTCAATTTAATACCGCTCTTCACCGAACCCAGGAACGGGCGGTGCGGGGCCAAACAGGTGTTGTTCCTTGTTAAGTTAAAAGTCATCACATTACTTTCCGTTTCAGTCGGTCAACTTCGGTACAACATACTATGGGGAAATAGAATCCCGCCCCAGACCAACCCCAACGAATACTAAATGAAAAGGCCCATTGCAGACCACCCAGACCTGACCCAGCAAGATGCGGCAGTCTGGGTATTTCACACACGGTGCACTGCCTAGTGACTGGGAGCAGTGACGTCCAAGTCTCCCCCAGCTGTTAGCACACTGGGAGCAGTGACGTCCAAGTCTCCCCCAGCTGTTAGCACACTGGGAGCAGTGACGTCCAAGTCTCCCCCAGCTGTTAGCACACTGGGAGCAGTGACGTCCAAGTCTTCCCCAGCTGTTAGCACACTGGGAGCAGTGACGTCCAAGTCTCCCCCAGGTGTTAGCACACTGGGAGCAGTGACGTCCAAGTCTCCCCAGCTGTTAGCACACTGGGAGCAGTGACGTCCAAGTCTCCCCAGCTGTTAGCACACTGGGAGCAGTGACGTCCAAGTCTCCCCCAGCTGTTAGCACACTGGGAGCAGTGACGTCCAAGTCTCCCCCAGCTGTTAGCACACTGGGAGCAGTGACGTCCAAGTCTCCCCCAGCTGTTAGCACACTGGGAGCAGTGACGTCCAAGTCTCCCCCAGCTGTTAGCACACTGGGAGCAGTGACGTCCAAGTCTCCCCCAGCTGTTAGCACACTGGGAGCAGTGACGTCCAAGTCTTCCCCAGCTGTTAGCACACTGGGAGCAGTGACGCCAAGTCTCCCCCAGCTGTTAGCACACTGGGAGCAGTGACGTCAAGTGGTAAAACCTCACAGAAATGTGTGGTGATGCCCAACTCGCCGCAGCGCAAATACCTCCTACAGTCAAACCTTTAAATATCGCCCTAGACCCCTGGTGGAGTGGGAGCGTTCACCGCTGGGTAACCTTTGACCCTTGCTGCTATACGCCAGTGGGAGAGAGACCCCTGGTGGAGTGGGAGCGTACACCGCTAGGTAACCTTTGACCCTTGCTGCTATACGCCAGTGGGAGAGAGACCCCTGGTGGAGTGGGAGCGTTCACCGCTGGGTAACCTTTGACCCTTGCTGCTATACGCCAGTGGGAGAGAGACCCCTGGTGGAGTGGGAGCGTACACCGCTGGGTAACCTTTGACCCTTGCTGCTATACGCCAGTGGGAGAGAGACCCTGTTTAGGGAGCGCCCTACCGTGAGCCTGAATATCCCCAATATTTTCCGTCACCCTCTGTCAAAAAGGTACCCAAGCTTGGACAGTTACAGAACACATGGATCATGTCACCTGTACTTGACTGACATCTCCGGCAATAGGTTGGATTATATCAAACCCATTCTGTCCAACCTCAGAGGAGTCTGATAAATCCTATTGAATCAGCTTGGACCGGGCATCTCTCATAGGGAGGAGCATCTGTTGTACTGTTATATGAATCAGCTTGGACCGGGCATCTCTCACAGGGAGGAGCATCTGTTGTACTGTTATATGAATCAGCTTGGACCGGGCATCTCTCACAGGGAGGAGCATCTGTTGTTCTGTTATATGAATCAGCTTGGACCGGGCATCTCCCATAGGGAGGAGCATCTGTTGTACTGTTATATGAATCAGCTTGGACCGGGCATCTCTCATAGGGAGGAGCATCTGTTGTTCTGTTATATGAATCAGCTTGGACCGGGCATCTCCCATAGGGAGGAGCATCTGTTGTTCTGTTATATGAATCAGCTTGGACCGGGCATCTCTCACAGGGAGGAGCATCTGTTGTTCTGTTATATGAATCAGCTTGGACCGGGCATCTCTCACAGGGAGGAGCATCTGTTGTACTGTTATATGAATCAGCTTGGACCGGGCATCTCTCATAGGGAGGAGCATCTGTTGTACTGTTATATGAATCAGCTTGGACCGGGCATCTCCCATAGGGAGGAGCATCTGTTGTTCTGTTATATGAATCAGCTTGGACCGGGCATCTCTCACAGGGAGGAGCATCTGTTGTTCTGTTATATGAATCAGCTTGGACCGGGCATCTCTCACAGGGAGGAGCATCTGTTGTACTGTTATATGAATCAGCTTGGACCGGGCATCTCTCATAGGGAGGAGCATCTGTTGTACTGTTATATGAATCAGCTTGGACCGGGCATCTCTCATAGGGAGGAGCATCTGTTGTTCTGTTATATGAATCAGCTTGGACCGGGCATCTCCCATAGGGAGGAGCATCTGTTGTTCTGTTATATGGATCAGCTTGGACCGGCATCTCTCATAGGGAGGAGCATCTGTTGTTCTGTTATATGAATCAGCTTGGACCGGGCATCTCTCATAGGGAGGAGCATCTGTTGTTCTGTTATATGGATCAGCTTGGACCGGGCATCTCTCATAGGGAGGAGCATCTGTTGTTCTGTTATATGAATCAGCTTGGACCGGGCATCTCCCATAGGGAGGAGCATCTGTTGTTCTGTTATATGGATCAGCTTGGACCGGGCATCTCTCATAGGGAGGAGCATCTGTTGTTCTGTTATATGAATCAGCTTGGACCGGGCATCTCCCATAGGGAGGAGCATCTGTTGTTCTGTTATATGAATCAGCTTGGACCAGGCATCTCTCATAGGGAGGAGCATCTGTTGTACTGTTATATGAATCAGCTTGGACCGGGCATCTCTCATAGGGAGGAGCATCTGTTGTTCTGTTATATGAATCAGCTTGGACCGGGCATCTCTCACAGGGAGGAGCATCTGTTGTTCTGTTATATGAATCAGCTTGGACCGGGCATCTCTCATAGGGAGGAGCATCTGTTGTTCTGTTATATGAATCAGCTTGGACCGGGCATCTCTCATAGGGAGAGACAGTCATGCATGCATACATTTTTGTGAATGGGTGGTCCCGGGGATCGAGCCCACTACCCGGGCGTTACAAGCGCCGTGCTCTACCAGCTGAGCTACAGAGGACCAATCTGAAGTTCAAATAATAACAAAGCTGTCATTCTGCCACTGTTTTGGTAATAAGATGAGGATGGGACTGGAGAAATGTAACTACTCTCAAATTCATAGACAGACCTATGGATGCAAGGACTGACCATCCATGATATCACCATTATAGTTTTAACCATGTTGAGGCTATACAGTGTTGGTTTACATTTACATTGTTTCTAAACATTGGAGTAGAAAAAGCTTATTTGGGATCTGATGGGGTACGACAGTTGAACTAAGCTCATGAGGCATGTGTTATATTCTTCAAGAATCAATGGCTATATATAAATAATTTAAAAGTCCAAATATGGATGTAGCAACTGCAGATCCCCCTTTAACACCACACATCAGTTCAACAACTGCAGAGTTTGTGCCTCTGTTTTTAAGACAGTACTTACTAGTGTTAATCAGGGCCCGGTTTCTCAAAAGCATCTTACTGCTAAGTTCATCATTAGAACCATTGGATGCCTTAAGATGCCTTTGGGAAACCGGAACCAGATATCCAGTTTCCTCCTCTTCTTCCTCCACCTTTTTCGATGTGACAGTCATCTCCCCCTCCTCCTCTTTCACTCCAAAAACGGGAGCCTCCTCTTCTTTCACTGTAACATCCTCCTCCTCTTTCACTCTGAGCGTCTTCCTCTTCTTTCACTGTAACATCCTCCTCCTCTTTCACTCTGAACGTCTTCCTCTTCTTTCACTGTAACATCCTCCTCCTCTTTCACTCTGGAACGCGTCTTCCTCTTCTTTCACTGTAACATCCTCCTCCTCTTTCACTCTGAACACGTCTTCCTCTTCTTTCACTGTAACATCCTCCTCCTCTTTCACTCTGAACGCGTCTTCCTCTTCTTTCACTGTAACGTCTTTCTCTTCTTCTTTCACGGTAACAGCTTCACCCTCTACTTGTTTTTGTATTGTAACATCCTCCTCTTCCTCCTCCTCTTTCACTAGAGCTTCTTTCTCCATCCAGCAGACCTCCTCTTCTTTAGCAGGAGGAGAGTAGCTTAGTGAGCTCATGGTCGGGGATGTTAGCTAGCTAGGCTAGTGCTAACTTAACCAGCCAGCTAGCCGACCAATAACAACAACACCGTAAATATGAAATTAAATGGGATAACTAACTAGACGACAGAAGTGGGTTTAAAACACAGTGGCTAATATACACGAAAGCGTCTAAAGAGCTTTATTGGTTGGGCTATTTTGTCTAGCAAGCTACCGAGGTGTCTGACTAACTGTTGCTGCTGTTGAAAGAAGCGTCCCGTCCACTAGATTATACGTCACACTAGCAGCATAGCCTTAAAGTCCCACATCGCCATCTGCTGACTGGAGTGGGTAACGAAGTTGAGTAAAATGTAGATTTTATTTTCAGACAAAAAGTTAAAGCGTAGGAAGCATGAGTTTTTTTTTACCCACCAATGTAACAACACAGTGTGGTTAAAGACTTAGTAAATTAGTTGTAGTCACGATCTGGTTAGCTATAAGAACCAACAGTTATGTTTTTGCGTTATTACGTATTTTATTTCTTCTAAACTACCCATAGTGCACTATTTCTCAACGTCATATGGGGGATCTACTCTGTGCTACCGAGTTCATATGCTAGCCCAAACTGACTAATCTCAGCCACACCTCATGCTCTTCTCAGACTGTGTGGCCAAAGACTTTTATAACTAACCCAAGATAGACCAGAGCCTGTCGTTTCCAATGGGAGCAAATTAATCATAGTGGGCAGAACAAGCAAGGAGGTGGGCAGAGCCAAGCAGGAGCAAGAGAGCTCCTATTGGCGTGTTCTAGAATCTATTTGCATATTTCCTTTAGGGAACGCCTACTTTGTGAAGATTGCCAATGTGCAATAACTCAATTCGCCCTTGCACTCCTTCTAAACAACGCAATTTTTTACAACTTTGGCAAAGGGTAAAGTCTACAAAACGTAGTCCACTCGTTTTGTTACAGATTCTAGTGATGGAAACAGAAAACTGTATTGAGATCAAATGTTTCATAGATAAAAATAAAAAAAATAGCAGAATATCGGCCAAAATCCATCTCGCTCCATCTTCTCCCACTGCCGGCCACTGGGCTTCCTCTCAACACCATATTTGGTATTGAGTTGAAACGCCAACCGGATGTTTCACATTTATACATCAGGTGAAATATCTGGCACATTGTTCTATCTGTGGTGTGGTTGTGTTATTAGGTGGTGGGCAGAAGCTGAAAAGAGTGAAGTTAATCGATCCCAGTCGAGAGAGGACCTGATTTTTTTGTATATGACAGTAAAATATTGTTATGATGACTATAACATTTGTTGGCACCTTAAATTCTTGCACATTTTAGCATAAAAAGTATTTTTCAACACTCTGTCTGCTCAGGCAACATTGATATGAACTCCTAAACTTGGAACCAATCAGAGGTCCCGTACATATCCCTCGTAATGAAGATAGCCAATGGCCTGCTTCTATCTACGATGTAACTACAGTCTGATGAAGAGAAACAGATATATCTAGCTCCCTAAGACTGAAATAAGATAAATATAATGTTTCTTGTTCACTTGAAATATCCAGCATGCAATACGAATTGTCTTGATAGAATGAAGAGGTAACTCCATGGACCTTTTATCAAATGTATTGAAAGCTAGTCAATGTTACAGTTTGAATAGCCCAGCCAGCTACTGTACATGTCAATTTAGCCAGCTACTGTAAATGTCAATTTGTGTTTCATTAGCTAGCTATCTCTCTGTCAGTTAATTGACATTTTGAATCATGTTTTGGCATGATTATATGTCTCATTTCAAGTAACTAGCTGCAGGCTTAAAGAAACATTCCAATCATATACTTTGCATAGAAACCCAAATAAAAGCATGTATATAGAAAGAAGTGTGTGTGTCATATCTGCTAGAATGGAGGTTTAAAAATGACAGCTACATATTAGCCTGACCCTGCCAGCCGTTCTGTACCTTGTCACACCACCCTGGATTATTGACCTCTGCCTGCCCTGAGACTGCCTGCCGTTCTGTACTTTTTGGACTCTGATCTGGATTATTGACCTCTGCCTGCCCTGAGACTGCCTGCCGTTCTGTACTTTTTGGACTCTGATCTGGATTACTGATCTCTGCCTGCCCTTGACCTGTTGTTTACCTGCCCCCTGATTTTGTAATAACCTTTTGTTACTTCGACAATGTCAACATCTGGGTCTTCTCCTGAAACGTGATACAGTGAATGGGAGTATATTTAGGTGGTTTAAATTATTAACTTTCCTGCTAACCTTCTAAAAGTTGACGGTGCCAAAATCTTGCCAATGCATTCATTATTCTACTAACTATGACTGAGTGTGAGACATGTTTTCCATAATGTCCAGTACCAGTCTATAGTTTGGACACCTATTCATTCAAGGGTTTTCCTTTTATTTTTACTATTTTATTTACATTGTAGAATAATAGTGAAGATGTCAAAACTATGAAATAACACATATGGAATCATGTAGTAACCAAAAAGTGTTAAACGAAGTCGGGGAGAAGGGCCTTGGTCAGGGAGGTGACCAAGAAAACAATGGTCACTCTGACAGAGTTCCAGAGTTCCTCTGTGGAGATGGGAGAACCTTCCAGAAGGACAACCATCTCTGCAGCACTCCACCAATCAGGCCTTTATGGTAGAGTGGCCAGACGGAAGCCAATCCTCAGTAAAATGCACATGACAGCCCACTTGGAGTTTGCCAAATGGCACCTAAAGGACTCTCAGACCATGAGAAACAAGATTATCTGGTCTGATGAAACCAAGATTGAACTCTTTGGCCTGAATGCGAAATGTCACGTCTGGGGGAAACCAGGCACCATCCCTACAGTGATGCATGGTGGTGGCAGCATCATGCTGTGGGGATATTTTTCAGCGACAGGGACTGGGAGACTAGTCAGGATCGAAGGAAAGATGAACGGAGCAAAGTACAGAGAGATCCTTGATGAAAACCTGCTCCAGAGCACTCAGGACCTCAGACTGGGGGGCGAAGGTTCACCTTCCAACCGGACAACGACCCTAAGCACACAGCCAAGACAACGCAGGAGCGGCTTCGGGACAAGTCTCTGAATGTCCTTGAGTTGCCCAGCCAGAGTCCGGACTTGAATCCGATCAAACATCTCTTGAGAGACCTGAAAATAGCTGTGCAGTGACGCTCCCCATCCAACCTGACAGAGCTTGAGAGGATCTGCAGAGAAGAATGGGAGAAACTCCCCAAATACAGGTGTGCCAAGCTTGTAGCGTCGTACCCAAGAAGACTTGAGGCTGTAATCGCTGCCAAAGGTGCTTCAACAAAGTACTGAGTAAAGGGTCTGAATGCTTATGTACATTTCATATTTAAGTTTGTATTTGTTATACATTTGCCAAAAATTCTAAAAACCAGTTTTTGCTTTGTCGTTATGGGGTATTGTGTGTGTGTGTGTATATTGATGAGGGATAAAAAAACTATTTAATAAATTTTAGAACAAGGCTGTAACGTAACAATGTGGAAAAGTGAAGGGGTCTGAATACTTTCCGACTGCACTGTATATGAAGTGCCATGGAGGGCACAATATTACAATGTTGCAGTCCAGAAAAGAGAGCTTTACCATCTCTGCCAAAAGCCTGGGCCTCTGGTGGAGATTGTAGAACTGTCATCAATATGCTTCAGTATTCTCCCTTCTCTCTAGGAGCATTTGGGTGCCAAGATCCCCATAGGCTCCTCTGGACCGTACCTCTCCCAGAACCCATAGGCTCCTCTGGACCGTACCTCTCCCAGAACCCATAGGCTCCTCTGGAACGTACCTCTCCCAGAACCCATAGACTCCTCTGGACCGTACCTCTCCCAGAACCCATAGGCTCCTCTGGACCGTACCTCTCCCAGAACCCCATAGGCTCCTCTGGACTGTACCTCTCCCAGAACCTATAGGCTCCTCTGGACCGTACCTCTCCCAGAACCCATAGGCTCCTCTGGACCATACCTCTCCCAGAACCCATAGGCTCCTCTGGACCGTACTCTCCCAGAACCCCATAGGCTCCTCTGGACCGTACCTCTCCCAGAACCCATAGGCTCCTCTGGACCATATCTCTCCCAGAACCCATAGGCTCCTCTGGACCATACCTCTCCCAGAACCCATAGGCTCCTGTGGACCATACCTCTCCCAGAACCCATAGGCTCCTCTGGACCGTATATATGAAGCGATGTATGTAGAAAAGTTATTCAAGCAACCTTTTTCAGCGAGCGGTTGATTGGACTGGCAGTGGACGAAGTGCACACTGTTGTTCACCGGTTAGTCTATATTTCAGTCTACATGTTCAGATGAACTTCTGGCTAGCTATTGCCGCTAGCTAGCTGTATCATTCATCCTAATTCGCTATCAACTGGCTAGTTGCATCTATCATTCATCCTACTTTACTATCAACTGGCCAGCTGTATCATTCATACTACTTTACTATCAACTGGCCAGCTGCATCATTCATTCTACTTTACTATCAACTGGCTAGCTGCATCATTCATCCTACTTTACTATCAACTGGCTAGCTGTATCTATCATTCATCCTACTTTACTATCAACTGGCCAGCTGTATCATTCATCCTACTTTATTATCAACTGGCTGGCTGCATCTATCATTCATCCTACTTCGCTATCAACTGGCCAGCTGTATCATTAATCCTACTTTACTATCAACTGTCTAGCTGTATCATTCATACTACTTTACTATCAACTGAACAGCTGCATCATTCATCCTACTTTACTATCAACTGGCTAGCTGCATCATTCATCCTACTTTACTATCAACTGGCTAGCTGTATCTATCATTCATCCTACTTTACTATCAACTGGCCAGCTGTATCATTCATCCTACTTTATTATCAATTGGCTAGCTGCATCTATCATTCATCCTACTTCGCTATCAACTGGCCAGCTGTATCATTAATCCTACTTTACTATCAACTGTCTAGCTGCATTATTCATCCTACTTTACTATCAACTGGCTAGCTGTACCTATCATTCATCCTACTTTACTATCAACTGGCTAGCTGTATCTATTATTCATCCTACTTTACTATCAACTGGCTAGCTGTATCTATCATTCATCCTACTTTAATATCAACTGGCTAGCTGTATCTAGCATTCATCCTACTTTACTATCAACTGGCTAGCTGTATATATTATTCATCCTACTTTACTATCAACTGGCCAGCTGTATCTATCATTCAACCTACTTTACTATCAACTGACCAGCTGTATCTATCATTCAACCTACTTTACTATCAAATGGCCAGCTGCATCATTCATTCTACTTTACTATCAACTGGCTAGCTGTATCTATCATTCATCCTACTTTACTATCAACTGGCTAGCTGTATATATTATTCATCCTACTTTACTATCAACTGGCCAGCTGTATCTATCATTCAACCTACTTTACTATCAACTGGCCAGCTGTATCTATCATTCAACCTACTTTACTATCAAATGGCCAGCTGCATCATTCATTCTACTTTACTATCAACTGGCTAGCTGTATCTATCATGCATCCTACTTCACTATCAACTGGCTAGCTGTATCTATCATTCATCCTACTTTACTATCAACTGGCTAGCTGTATCTATCATTCATCCTA
This sequence comes from Coregonus clupeaformis, assembly GCF_020615455.1. NCBI lineage: Eukaryota > Metazoa > Chordata > Actinopteri > Salmoniformes > Salmonidae > Coregonus > Coregonus clupeaformis. The sequence continues at coordinate 111,643 of NW_025534258.1, forward strand.
CTTTACTATCAACTGGCCAGCTGTATCTATTATTCATCCTACTTTACTATCAATTGGCTAGCTGCATCATTCATCCTACTTTACAATCAACTGGCCAGCTGTATCTATCATTCATGCTACTTTACTATCAAATGGCTAGCTGTATCTATCATTTATTCTACTTTACTATCAACTGGCCAGCTGTATCTATCATTTATTCTACTTTACTATCAACTGGCCAGCTGCATCATTCATCCTACTTTACTATCAAATGGCTAGCTGTATCTATAATTTATCCTACTTTACTATCAACTGTCTAGCTGCATCATTCATAGTACTTTACTATCAACTGGCTAGCTGTACCTATCATTCATCCTACTTTACTATCAACTGGCAAGCTGTATCTATTATTCATCCTACTTTACTATCAACTGGCTAGCTGTATCTATCATTCATCCTACTTTACTATCAACTGGCTAGCTGTATATATTATTCATCCTACTTTACTATCAACTGGCCAGCTGTATCTATCATTCAACCTACTTTACTATCAACTGGCCAGCTGTATCTATCATTCAACCTACTTTACTATCAAATGGCCAGCTGTATCTATCATGCATCCTACTTCACTATCAACTGGCCAGCTGTATCTATCATTCAACCTACTTTACTATCAACTGGCTAGCTGTATCTATCATGCATCCTACTTCACTATCAACTGGCTAGCTGTATCTATCATTCATCCTACTTTACTATCAATTGGCTAGCTGTATCTATCATTCATCCTACTTTACTATCAACTGGCCAGCTGCATCATTCAATCTACTTTACTATCAATTGGCCAGCTGTATCTATTATTCATCCTACTTTACTATCAATTGGCTAGCTGCATCATTCATCCTACTTTACTATCAACTGGCCAGCTGTATCTATCATTCATGCTACTTTACTATCAAATGGCTAGCTGTATCTATCATTTATTCTACTTTACTATCAACTGGCCAGCTGTATCTATCATTTATTCTACTTTACTATCAACTGGCCAGCTGTATCTATCATTCATGCTACTTTACTATCAACTGGCAGCTGTATCTATCATTCATGCTACTTTACTATCAAATGGCTAGCTGTATCTATCATTTATTCTGCTTTACTATCAACTGGCCAGCTGTATCTATCATTTTTTCTACTTTACTATCAACTGGCCAGCTGCATCATTCATCCTACTTTACTATCAAATGGCTAGCTGTATCTATAATTTATCCTACTTTACAATCAACTGGCCAGCTGCATCATTCATCCTACTTTACTATCAACTGGCCAGCTGCATCATTCATCCTACTTTACTATCAACTGGCCAGCTGTATCTATCATTCATCCTACTTTACTATCAACTGGCCAGCTGTATCTATCATTCATGCTACTTTACTATCAACTGGCCAGCTGTATCTATCATTCATGCTACTTTACTATCAAATGGCTAGCTGTATCTATCATTTATTCTACTTTACTATCAACTGGCCAGCTGTATCTATCATTTATTCTACTTTACTATCAACTGGCCAGCTGCATCATTCATCCTACTTTACTATCAAATGGCTAGCTGTATCTATAATTTATCCTACTTTACTATCAGCTGGCCAGCTGCATCATTCATCCTACTTTACTATCAACTGGCTAGTTGCATCTATCATTCATCCTACTTTACTATCAACTGGCCAGCTGTATCATTCATACTACTTTACTATCAACTGGCCAGCTGCATCATTCATTCTACTTTACTATCAACTGGCTAGCTGCATCATTCATCCTACTTTACTATCAACTGGCTAGCTGTATCTATCGTTCATCCTACTTTACTATCAACTGGCCAGCTGTATCATTCATCCTACTTTATTATCAACTGGCTAGCTGCATCTATCATTCATTCTACTTCGCTATCAACTGGCCAGCTGTATCATTAATCCTACTTTACTATCAACTGTCTAGCTGCATCATTCATTCTACTTTACTATCAACTGGCTAGCTGTACCTATCATTCATCATACTTTACTATCAACTGGCTAGCTGTACCTATTATTCATCCTACTTTACTATCAACTGGCTAGCTGTATCTATCATTCATCCTACTTTAATATCAACTGGCTACAGCTGTATCTAGCATTCATCCTACTTTACTATCAACTGGCTAGCTGTATATATTATTCATCCTACTTTACTATCAACTGGCCAGCTGTATCTATCATTCAACCTACTTTACTATCAACTGGCCAGCTGTATCTATCATTCAACCTACTTTACTATCAAATGGCCAGCTGCATCATTCATTCTACTTTACTATCAACTGGCTAGCTGTATCTATCATTCATCCTACTTTACTATCAACTGGCTAGCTGTATATATTATTCATACTACTTTACTATCAACTGGCCAGCTGTTCTATCATTCAACCTACTTTTACTATCAACTGGCCAGCTGTATCTATCATTCAACCTACTTTACTATCAAATGGCCAGCTGCATCATTCATTCTACTTTACTATCAACTGGCTAGCTGTATCTATCATGCATCCTACTTCACTATCAACTGGCTAGCTGTATCTATCATTCATACTACTTTACTATCAATTGGCCAGCTGTATCTATTATTCATCCTACTTTACTATCAATTGGCTAGCTGCATCATTCATCCTACTTTACTATCAACTGGCCAGCTGTATCTATCATTCATGCTACTTTACTATCAAATGGCTAGCTGTATCTATCATTTATTCTACTTTACTATCAACTGGCCAGCTGTATCTATCATTTTTTCTACTTTACTATCAACTGGCCAGCTACATCATTCATCCTACTTTACTATCAAATGGCTAGCTGTATCTATAATTTATCCTACTTTACAATCAACTGGCCAGCTGCATCATTCATCCTACTTTACTATCAACTGGCCAGCTGCATCATTCATCCTACTTTACTATCAACTGGCCAGCTGTATCTATCATTCATCCTACTTTACTATCAACTGGCTAGCTGTATCATTCATCCTACTTTACTGTCAACTGGCCAACTGTATCTATCATTCAACCTACTTTACTATCAAATGGCCAGCTGCATCATTCATGCTACTTTACTATCAACTGGCTAGCTGTATCTATCATGCATCCTACTTCACTATCAACTGGCTAGCTGTATCTATCATTCATCCTACTTTACTATCAACTGGCCAGCTGTATCTACCATTCAACCTACTTTACTATCAACTGGCCAGCTGTATCTATCATTCAACCTACTTTACTATCAAATGGCCAGCTGCATCATTCATTCTACTTTACTATCAACTGGCTAGCTGTATCTATCATGCATCCTACTTCACTATCAACTGGCTAGCTGTATCTATCATTCATCCTACTTTACTATCAATTGGCTAGCTTTATCTATCATTCATCCTACTTTACTATCAACTGGCAAGCTGCATCATTCAATCTACTTTACTATCAATTGGCCAGCTGTATCTATTATTCATCCTACTGTACTATCAATTGGCTAGCTGCATCATTCATCCTACTTTACTATCAACTGGCCAGCTGTATCTATCATTCATGCTACTTTACTATCAAATGGCTAGCTGTATCTATCATTTATTCTACTTTACTATCAACTGGCCAGCTGTATCTATCATTTATTCTACTTTACTATCAACTGGCCAGCTGCATCATTCATCCTACTTTACTATCAAATGGCTAGCTGTATCTATAATTTATCCTACTTTACTATCAGCTGGCCAGCTGCATCATTCATCCTACTTTACTATCAACTGGCTAGTTGCATCTATCATTCATCCTACTTTACTATCAACTGGCCAGCTGTATCATTCATCCTACTTTATTATCAACTGGCTAGCTGCATCTGTCATTCATTCTACTTCGCTATCAACTGGCCAGCTGTATCATTAATCCTACTTTACTATCAACTGTCTAGCTGCATCATTCATCCTACTTTACTATCAACTGGCTAGCTGTACCTATCATTCATCCTACTTTACTATCAACTGGCTAGCTGTATCTATTATTCATCCTACTTTACTATCAACTGGCTAGCTGTATCTATCATTCATCCTACTTTAATATCAACTGGCTAGCTGTATCTAGCATTCATCCTACTTTACTAAACTGGCTAGCTGTATATATTATTCATCCTACTTTACTATCAACTGGCCAGCTGTATCTATCATTCAACCTACTTTACTATCAACTGGCCAGCTGTATCTATCATTTAACCTACTTTACTATCAAATGGCCAGCTGCATCATTCATTCTACTTTACTATCAACTGGCTAGCTGTATCTATCATTCATCCTACTTTACTATCAACTGGCTAGCTGTATATATTATTCATCCTACTTTACTATCAACTGGCCAGCTGTATCTATCATTCAACCTACTTTACTATCAACTGGCCAGCTGTATCTATCATTCAACCTACTTTACTATCAAATGGCCAGCTGCATCATTCATTCTACTTTACTATCAACTGGCTAGCTGTATCTATCATGCATCCTACTTCACTATCAACTGGATAGCTGTATCTATCATTCATCCTACTTTACTATCAACTGGCTAGCTGTATCTATCATTCATCCTACTTTACTATCAACTGGCCAGCTGTATCTATTATTCATCCTACTTTACTATCAATTGGCTAGCTGCATCATTCATCCTACTTTACAATCAACTGGCCAGCTGTATCTATCATTCATGCTACTTTACTATCAAATGGCTAGCTGTATCTATCATTTATTCTACTTTACTATCAACTGGCCAGCTGTATCTATCATTTATTCTACTTTACTATCAACTGGCCAGCTGCATCATTCATCCTACTTTACTATCAAATGGCTAGCTGTATCTATAATTTATCCTACTTTACTATCAACTGTCTAGCTGCATCATTCATAGTACTTTACTATCAACTGGCTAGCTGTACCTATCATTCATCCTACTTTACTATCAACTGGCAAGCTGTATCTATTATTCATCCTACTTTACTATCAACTGGCTAGCTGTATCTATCATTCATCCTACTTTACTATCAACTGGCTAGCTGTATATATTATTCATCCTACTTTACTATCAACTGACCAGCTGTATCTATCATTCAACCTACTTTACTATCAACTGGCCGGCTGTATCTATCATTCAACCTACTTCACTATCAAATGGCCAGCTGTATCTATCATGCATCCTACTTCACTATCAACTGGCCAGCTGTATCTATCATTCAACCTACTTTACTATCAACTGGCTAGCTGTATCTATCATGCATCCTACTTCACTATCAACTGGCTAGCTGTATCTATCATTCATCCTACTTTACTATCAATTGGCTAGCTGTATCTATCATTCATCCTACTTTACTATCAACTGGCCAGCTGCATCATTCAATCTACTTTACTATCAATTGGCCAGCTGTATCTATTATTCATCCTACTTTACTATCAATTGGCTAGCTGCATCATTCATCCTACTTTACTATCAACTGGCCAGCTGTATCTATCATTCATGCTACTTTACTATCAAATGGCTAGCTGTATCTATCATTTATTCTACTTTACTATCAACTGGCCAGCTGTATCTATCATTTATTCTACTTTACTATCAACTGGCCAGCTGTATCTATCATTCATGCTACTTTACTATCAACTGGCCAGCTGTATCTATCATTCATGCTACTTTACTATCAAATGGCTAGCTGTATCTATCATTTATTCTACTTTACTATCAACTGGCCAGCTGTATCTATCATTTTTTCTACTTTACTATCAACTGGCCAGCTGCATCATTCATCCTACTTTACTATCAAATGGCTAGCTGTATCTATAATTTATCCTACTTTACAATCAACTGGCCAGCTGCATCATTCATCCTACTTTACTATCAACTGGCCAGCTGCATCATTCATCCTACTTTACTATCAACTGGCCAGCTGTATCTATCATTCATCCTACTTTACTATCAACTGGCCAGCTGTATCTATCATTCATGCTACTTTACTATCAACTGGCCAGCTGTATCTATCATTCATGCTACTTTACTATCAAATGGCTAGCTGTATCTATCATTTATTCTACTTTACTATCAACTGGCCAGCTGTATCTATCATTTATTCTACTTTACTATCAACTGGCCAGCTGCATCATTCATCCTACTTTACTATCAAATGGCTAGCTGTATCTATAATTTATCCTACTTTACTATCAGCTGGCCAGCTGCATCATTCATCCTACTTTACTATCAACTGGCTAGTTGCATCTATCATTCATCCTACTTTACTATCAACTGGCCAGCTGTATCATTCATACTACTTTACTATCAACTGGCCAGCTGCATCATTCATTCTACTTTACTATCAACTGGCTAGCTGCATCATTCATCCTAATTTACTATCAACTGGCTAGCTGTATCTATCGTTCATCCTACTTTACTATCAACTGGCCAGCTGTATCATTCATCCTACTTTATTATCAACTGGCTAGCTGCATCTATCATTCATTCTACTTCGCTATCAACTTGGCCAGCTGTATCATTAATCCTACTTTACTATCAACTGTCTAGCTGCATCATTCATTCTACTTTACTATCAACTGGCTAGCTGTACCTATCATTCATCATACTTTACTATCAACTGGCTAGCTGTATCTATTATTCATCCTACTTTACTATCAAGTGGCTAGCTGTATCTATCATTCATCCTACTTTAATATCAACTGGCTAGCTGTATCTAGCATTCATCCTACTTTACTATCAACTGGCTAGCTGTATATATTATTCATCCTACTTTACTATCAACTGGCCAGCTGTATCTATCATTCAACCTACTTTACTATCAACTGGCCAGCTGTATCTATCATTCAACCTACTTTACTATCAAATGGCCAGCTGCATCATTCATTCTACTTTACTATCAACTGGCTAGCTGTATCTATCATTCATCCTACTTTACTATCAACTGGCTAGCTGTATATATTATTCATACTACTTTACTATCAACTGGCCAGCTGTATCTATCATTCAACCTACTTTACTATCAACTGGCCAGCTGTATCTATCATTCAACCTACTTTACTATCAAATGGCCAGCTGCATCATTCATTCTACTTTACTATCAACTGGCTAGCTGTATCTATCATGCATCCTACTTCACTATCAAGTGGCTAGCTGTATCTATCATTCATACTACTTTACTATCAATTGGCCAGCTGTATCTATTATTCATCCTACTTTACTATCAATTGGCTAGCTGCATCATTCATCCTACTTTACTATCAACTGGCCAGCTGTATCTATCATTCATGCTACTTTACTATCAAATGGCTAGCTGTATCTATCATTTATTCTACTTTACTATCAACTGGCCAGCTGTATCTATCATTTTTTCTACTTTACTATCAACTGGCCAGCTACATCATTCATCCTACTTTACTATCAAATGGCTAGCTGTATCTATAATTTATCCTACTTTACAATCAACTGGCCAGCTGCATCATTCATCCTACTTTACTATCAACTGGCCAGCTGCATCATTCATCCTACTTTACTATCAACTGGCCAGCTGTATCTATCATTCATCCTACTTTACTATCAACTGGCTAGCTGTATCATTCATCCTACTTTACTGTCAACTGGCCAGCTGTATCTATCATTCAACCTACTTTACTATCAAATGGCCAGCTGCATCATTCATGCTACTTTACTATCAACTGGCTAGCTGTATCTATCATGCATCCTACTTCACTATCAACTGGCTAGCTGTATCTATCATTCATCCTACTTTCCTATCAACTGGCCAGCTGTATCTACCATTCAACCTACTTTACTATCAACTGGCCAGCTGTATCTATCATTCAACCTACTTTACTATCAAATGGCCAGCTGCATCATTCATTCTACTTTACTATCAACTGGCTAGCTGTATCTATCATGCATCCTACTTCACTATCAACTGGCTAGCTGTATCTATCATTCATCCTACTTTACTATCAATTGGCTAGCTGTATCTATCATTCATCCTACTTTACTATCAACTGGCAAGCTGCATCATTCATCCTACTTTACTATCAATTGGCCAGCTGTATCTATTATTCATCCTACTGTACTATCAATTGGCTAGCTGCATCATTCATCCTACTTTACTATCAACTGGCCAGCTGTATCTATCATTCATGCTACTTTACTATCAAATGGCTAGCTGTATCTATCATTTATTCTACTTTACTATCAACTGGCCAGCTGTATCTATCATTTATTCTACTTTACTATCAACTGGCCAGCTGCATCATTCATCCTACTTTACTATCAAATGGCTAGCTGTATCTATAATTTATCCTACTTTACTATCAGCTGGCCAGCTGCATCATTCATCCTACTTTACTATCAACTGGCTAGTTGCATCTATCATTCATCCTACTTTACTATCAACTGGCCAGCTGTATCATTCATCCTACTTTATTATCAACTGGCTAGCTGCATCTGTCATTCATTCTACTTCGCTATCAACTGGCCAGCTGTATCATTAATCCTACTTTACTATCAACTGTCTAGCTGCATCATTCATCCTACTTTACTATCAACTGGCTAGCTGTACCTATCATTCATCCTACTTTACTATCAACTGGCTAGCTGTATCTATTATTCATCCTACTTTACTATCAACTGGCTAGCTGTATCTATCATTCATCCTACTTTAATATCAACTGGCTAGCTGTATCTAGCATTCATCCTACTTTTACTAAACTGGCTAGCTGTATATATTATTCATCCTACTTTACTATCAACTGGCCAGCTGTATCTATCATTCAACCTACTTTACTATCAACTGGCCAGCTGTATCTATCATTCAACCTACTTTACTATCAAATGGCCAGCTGCATCATTCATTCTACTTTACTATCAACTGGCTAGCTGTATCTATCATTCATCCTACTTTACTATCAACTGGCTAGCTGTATATATTATTCATCCTACTTTACTATCAACTGGCCAGCTGTATCTATCATTCAACCTACTTTACTATCAACTGGCCAGCTGTATCTATCATTTATTCTACTTTACTATCAACTGGCCAGCTGTATCTATCATTTTTTCTACTTTACTATCAACTGGCCAGCTGCATCATTCATCCTACTTTACTATCAAATGGCTAGCTGTATCTATAATTTATCCTAATTTACAATCAACTGGCCAGCTGCATCATTCATCCTACTTTACTATCAACTGGCCAGCTGCATCATTCATCCTACTTTACTATCAACTGGCCAGCTGTATCTATCATTCATCCTACTTTACTATCAACTGGCCAGCTGTATCTATCATTCATGCTACTTTACTATCAACTGGCCAGCTGTATCTATCATTCATGCTACTTTACTATCAAATGGCTAGCTGTATCTATCATTTATTCTACTTTACTATCAACTGGCCAGCTGTATCTATCATTTATTCTACTTTACTATCAACTGGCCAGCTGCATCATTCATCCTACTTTACTATCAAATGGCTAGCTGTATCTATAATTTATCCTACTTTACTATCAGCTGGCCAGCTGCATCATTCATCCTACTTTACTATCAACTGGCTAGTTGCATCTATCATTCATCCTACTTTACTATCAACTGGCCAGCTGTATCATTCATACTACTTTACTATCAACTGGCCAGCTGCATCATTCATTCTACTTTACTATCAACTGGCTAGCTGCATCATTCATCCTACTTTACTATCAACTGGCTAGCTGTATCTATCATTCATCCTACTTTACTATCAACTGGCCAGCTGTATCATTCATCCTACTTTACTATCAACTGTCTAGCTGCATCATTCATTCTACTTTACTATCAACTGGCTAGCTGTACCTATCATTCATCATACTTTACTATCAACTGGCTAGCTGTATCTATTATTCATCCTACTTTACTATCAACTGGCTAGCTGTATCTATCATTCATCCTACTTTAATATCAACTGGCTAGCTGTATCTAGCATTCATCCTACTTTACTATCAACTGGCTAGCTGTATATATTATTCATCCTACTTTACTATCAACTGGCCAGCTGTATCTATCATTCAACCTACTTTACTATCAACTGGCCAGCTGTATCTATCATTCAACCTACTTTACTATCAAATGGCCAGCTGCATCATTCATTCTACTTTACTATCAACTGGCTAGCTGTATCTATCATTCATCCTACTTTACTATCAACTGGCTAGCTGTATATATTATTCATACTACTTTACTATCAACTGGCCAGCTGTATCTATCATTCAACCTACTTTACTATCAACTGGCCAGCTGTATCTATCATTCAACCTACTTTACTATCAAATGGCCAGCTGCATCATTCATTCTACTTTACTATCAACTGGCTAGCTGTATCTATCATGCATCCTACTTCACTATCAACTGGCTAGCTGTATCTATCATTCATACTACTTTACTATCAATTGGCCAGGCTGTATCTATTATTCATCCTACTTTACTATCAATTGGCTAGCTGCATCATTCATCCTACTTTACTATCAACTGGCCAGCTGTATCTATCATTCATGCTACTTTACTATCAAATGGCTAGCTGTATCTATCATTTATTCTACTTTACTATCAACTGGCCAGCTGTATCTATCATTTTTTCTACTTTACTATCAACTGGCCAGCTGCATCATTCATCCTACTTTACTATCAAATGGCTAGCTGTATCTATAATTTATCCTACTTTACAATCAACTGGCCAGCTGCATCATTCATCCTACTTTACTATCAACTGCCAGCTGCATCATTCATCCTACTTTACTATCAACTGGCCAGCTGTATCTATCATTCATCCTACTTTACTATCAACTGGCTAGCTGTATCATTCATCCTACTTTACTGTCAACTGGCCAGCTGTATCTATCATTCAACCTACTTTACTATCAAATGGCCAGCTGCATCATTCATGCTACTTTACTATCAACTGGCTAGCTGTATCCATCATGCATCCTACTTCACTATCAACTGGCTAGCTGTATCTATCATTCATCCTACTTTACTATCAACTGGCCAGCTGTATCTATCATTCAACCTACTTTACTATCAACTGGCCAGCTGTATCTATCATTCAACCTACTTTACTATCAAATGGCCAGCTGCATCATTCATTCTACTTTACTATCAACTGTCTAGCTGTATCTATCATGCATCCTACTTCACTATCAACTGGCTAGCTGTATCTATCATTCATCCTACTTTACTATCAATTGGCTAGCTGTATCTATCATTCATCCTACTTTACTATCAACTGGCAAGCTGCATCATTCAATCTACTTTACTATCAATTGGCCAGCTGTATCTATTATTCATCCTACTGTACTATCAATTGGCTAGCTGCATCATTCATCCTACTTTACTATCAACTGGCCAGCTGTATCTATCATTCATGCTACTTTACTATCAAATGGCTAGCTGTATCTATCATTTATTCTACTTTACTATCAACTGGCAAGCTGTATCTATCATTTATTCTACTTTACTATCAACTGGCCAGCTGCACCATTCATCCTACTTTACTATCAAATGGCTAGCTGTATCTATAATTTATCCTACTTTACTATCAGCTGGCCAGCTGCATCATTCATCCTACTTTACTATCAACTGGCTAGTTGCATCTATCATTCATCCTACTTTACTATCAACTGGCCAGCTGTATCATTCATACTACTTTACTATCAACTGGCCAGCTGCATCATTCATTCTACTTTACTATCAACTGGCTAGCTGCATCATTCATCCTACTTTACTATCAACTGGCTAGCTGTATCTATCATTCATCCTACTTTACTATCAACTGGCCAGCTGTATCATTCATCCTACTTTATTATCAACTGGCTAGCTGCATCTGTCATTCATTCTACTTCGCTATCAACTGGCCAGCTGTATCATTAATCCTACTTTACTATCAACTGTCTAGCTGCATCATTCATCCTACTTTACTATCAACTGGCTAGCTGTATCTATTATTCATCCTACTTTACTATCAACTGGCTAGCTGTATCTATCATTCATCCTACTTTAATATCAACTGGCTAGCTGTATCTAGCATTCATCCTACTTTACTATCAACTGGCTAGCTGTATATATTATTCATCCTACTTTACTATCAACTGGCCAGCTGTATCTATCATTCAACCTACTTTACTATCAACTGGCCAGCTGTATCTATCATTCAACCTACTTTACTATCAAATGGCCAGCTGCATCATTCATTCTACTTTACTATCAACTGGCTAGCTGTATCTATCATTTATCCTACTTTACTATCAACTGGCTAGCTGTATATATTATTCATCCTACTTTACTATCAACTGGCCAGCTGTATCTATCATTCAACCTACTTTACTATCAACTGGCCAGCTGTATCTATCATTCATCCTACTTTAATATCAACTGGCTAGCTGTATCTATCATTCATCCTACTTTACTATCAACTGGCCAGCTGCATCATTCAATCTACTTTACTATCAATTGGCCAGCTGTATCTATTATTCATCCTACTTTACTATCAATTGGCTAGCTGCATCATTCATCCTACTTTACTATCAACTGGCCAGCTGTATCTATCATTCATGCTACTTTACTATCAAATGGCTAGCTGTATATATCATTTATTCTACTTTACTATCAACTGGGCCAGCTGTATCTATCATTTTTTCTACTTTACTATCAACTGGCCAGCTGCATCATTCATCCAACTTTACTATCAAATGGCTAGCTGTATCTATAATTTATCCTACTTTACAATCAACTGGCCAGCTGCATCATTCATCCTACTTTACTATCAACTGGCCAGCTGCATAATTCATCCTACTTTACTATCAACTGGCCAGCTGCATCTATCATTCATCCTACTTTACTATCAACTGGCCAGCTGCATCATTCATCCTACTTTACTATCAACTGGCCAGCTGTATCTATCATTCATCCTACTTTATTATCTACTGGCCAGCTGTATCTATCATTCATCCTACTTTACTATCAACTGGCTAGCTGTATAATTCATCCTACTTTACTGTCAACTGGCCAGCTGTATCTATCATTCAACCTACTTTACTATCAAATGGCCAGCTGCATCATTCATGCTACTTTACTATCAACTGGCTAGCTGTATCTATCATGCATCCTACTTCACTATCAACTGGCTAGCTGTATCTATCATTCATCCTACTTTACTATCAACTGGCTAGCTGTATCTATCATTCATCCTACTTTACTATCAACTGGCCAGCTGCATCATTCAATCTACTTTACTATCAATTGGCCAGCTGTATCTATTATTCATCCTACTTTACTATCAATTGGCTAGCTGCATCATTCATCCTACTTTACTATCAACTAGCCAGCTGTATCTATCATTCATGCTACTTTACTATCAAATGGCTAGCTGTATCTATCATTTATTCTACTTTACTATCAACTGGCCAGCTGTATCTATCATTTATTCTACTTTACTATCAACTGGCCAGCTGCATCATTCATTCATCCTACTTTACTATCAACTGGCCAGCTGCATCATTCATTCATCCTACTTTACTATCAACTGGCCAGCTGTATCATTCATCCTACTTTATTATCAACTGGCTAGCTGCATCTGTCATTCATTCTACTTCGCTATCAACTGGCCAGCTGTATCATTAATCCTACTTTACTATCAACTGTCTAGCTGCATCATTCATCCTACTTTACTATCAACTGGCTAGCTGTACCTATCATTCATCCTACTTTACTATCAACTGGCTAGCTGTATCTATTATTCATCCTACTTTACTATCAACTGGCTAGCTGTATCTATCATTCATCCTACTTTAATATCAACTGGCTAGCTGTATCTAGCATTCATCCTACTTTACTATCAACTGGCTAGCTGTATATATTATTCATCCTACTTTACTATCAACTGGCCAGCTGTATCTATCATTCAACCTACTTTACTATCAACTGGCCAGCTGTATCTATCATTCAACCTACTTTACTATCAAATGGCCAGCTGCATCATTCATTCTACTTTACTATCAACTGGCTAGCTGTATCTATCATTTATCCTACTTTACTATCAACTGGCTAGCTGTATATATTATTCATCCTACTTTACTATCAACTGGCCAGCTGTATCTATCATTCAACCTACTTTACTATCAACTGGCCAGCTGTATCTATCATTCATCCTACTTTAATATCAACTGGCTAGCTGTATCTATCATTCATCCTACTTTACTATCAACTGGCCAGCTGCATCATTCAATCTACTTTACTATCAATTGGCCAGCTGTATCTATTATTCATCCTACTTTACTATCAATTGGCTAGCTGCATCATTCATCCTACTTTACTATCAACTGGCCAGCTGTATCTATCATTCATGCTACTTTACTATCAAATGGCTAGCTGTATCTATCATTTATTCTACTTTACTATCAACTGGCCAGCTGTATCTATCATTTTTTCTACTTTACTATCAACTGGCCAGCTGCATCATTCATCCAACTTTACTATCAAATGGCTAGCTGTATCTATAATTTATCCTACTTTACAATCAACTGGCCAGCTGCATCATTCATCCTACTTTACTATCAACTGGCCAGCTGCATAATTCATCCTACTTTACTATCAACTGGCCAGCTGCATCTATCATTCATCCTACTTTACTATCAACTGGCCAGCTGCATCATTCATCCTACTTTACTATCAACTGGCCAGCTGTATCTATCATTCATCCTACTTTATTATCTACTGGCCAGCTGTATCTATCATTCATCCTACTTTACTATCAACTGGCTAGCTGTATCATTCATCCTACTTTACTGTCAACTGGCCAGCTGTATCTATCATTCAACCTACTTTACTATCAAATGGCCAGCTGCATCATTCATGCTACTTTACTATCAACTGGCTAGCTGTATCTATCATGCATCCTACTTCACTATCAACTGGCTAGCTGTATCTATCATTCATCCTACTTTACTATCAACTGGCTAGCTGTATCTATCATTCATCCTACTTTACTATCAACTGGCCAGCTGCATCATTCAATCTACTTTACTATCAATTGGCCAGCTGTATCTATTATTCATCCTACTTTACTATCAATTGGCTAGCTGCATCATTCATCCTACTTTACTATCAACTAGCCAGCTGTATCTATCATTCATGCTACTTTACTATCAAATGGCTAGCTGTATCTATCATTTATTCTACTTTACTATCAACTGGCCAGCTGTATCTATCATTTATTCTACTTTACTATCAACTGGCCAGCTGCATCATTCATTCATCCTACTTTACTATCAACTGGCCAGCTGCATCATTCATTCATCCTACTTTACTATCAACTGGCCAGCTGTATCATTCATCCTACTTTATTATCAACTGGCTAGCTGCATCTGTCGTTCATTCTACTTCGCTATCAACTGGCCAGCTGTATCATTAATCCTACTTTACTATCAACTGTCTAGCTGCATCATTCATCCTACTTTACTATCAACTGGCTAGCTGTACCTATCATTCATCCTACTTTACTATCAACTGGCTAGCTGTATCTATTATTCATCCTACTTTACTATCAACTGGCTAGCTGTATCTATCATTCATCCTACTTTAATATCAACTGGCTAGCTGTATCTAGCATTCATCCTACTTTACTATCAACTGGCTAGCTGTATATATTATTCATCCTACTTTACTATCAACTGGCCAGCTGTATCTATCATTCAACCTACTTTACTATCAACTGGCCAGCTGTATCTATCATTCAACCTACTTTACTATCAAATGGCCAGCTGCATCATTCATTCTACTTTACTATCAACTGGCTAGCTGTATCTATCATTCATCCTACTTTACTATCAACTGGCTAGCTGTATATATTATTCATCCTACTTTACTATCAACTGGCCAGCTGTATCTATCATTCAACCTACTTTACTATCAACTGGCCAGCTGTATCTATCATTCATCCTACTTTAATATCAACTGGCTAGCTGTATCTATCATTCATCCTACTTTACTATCAACTGGCCAGCTGCATCATTCAATCTACTTTACTATCAATTGGCCAGCTGTATCTATTATTCATCCTATTTTACTATCAATTGGCTAGCTGCATCATTCATCCTACTTTACTATCAACTGGCCAGCTGTATCTATCATTCATCCTACTTTACTATCAAATGGCTAGCTGTATCTATCATTTATTCTACTTTACTATCAACTGGCCAGCTGTATCTATCATATTTTTCTACTTTACTATCAACTGGCCCAGCTGCATCATTCATCCTACTTTACTATCAAATGGCTAGCTGTATCTATAATTTATCCTACTTTACAATCAACTGGCCAGCTGCATCATTCATCCTACTTTACTATCAACTGGCCAGCTGCATCATTCATCCTACTTTACTATCAACTGGCCAGCTGCATCATTCATCCTACTTTACTATCAACTGGCCAGCTGCATCTATCATTCATCCTACTTTACTATCAACTGGCCAGCTGCATCATTCATCCTACTTTACTATCAACTGGCCAGCTGTATCTATCATTCATCCTACTTTATTATCAACTGGCCAGCTGTATCTATCATTCATCCTACTTTACTATCATCTGGCTAGCTGTATCATTCATCCTACTTTACTGTCAACTGGCCAGCTGTATCTATCATTCAACCTACTTTACTATCAAATGGCCAGCTGCATCATTCATGCTACTTTACTATCAACTGGCCAGCTGCATCATGCATCCTACTTTACTATCAACTGGCTAGCTGCATCATTCATCCTACTTTACTATCAACTGGCTAGCTGTATCTATCATTCATCCTACTTTACTATCAACTGGCCAGCTGTATCATTCATCCTACTTTATTATCAACTGGCTAGCTGCATCTGTCATTCATTCTACTTCGCTATCAACTGGCCAGCTGTATCATTAATCCTACTTTACTATCAACTGTCTAGCTGCATCATTCATCCTACTTTACTATCAACTGGCTAGCTGTACCTATCATTCATCCTACTTTACTATCAACTGGCTAGCTGTATCTATTATTCATCCTACTTTACTATCAACTGGCTAGCTGTATCTATCATTCATCCTACTTTAATATCAACTGGCTAGCTGTATCTAGCATTCATCCTGCTTTACTATCAACTGGCTAGCTGTATATATTATTCATCCTACTTTACTATCAACTGGCCAGCTGTATCTATCATTCAACCTACTTTACTATCAACTGGCCAGCTGTATCTATCATTCAACCTACTTTACTATCAAATGGCCAGCTGCATCATTCATTCTACTTTACTATCAACTGGCTAGCTGTATCTATAATTCATCCTACTTTACTATCAACTGGCTAGCTGTATATATTATTCATCCTACTTTACTATAAACTGGCCAGCTGTATCTATCATTCAACCTACTTTACTATCAACTGGCCAGCTGTATCTATCATTCATCCTACTTTAATATCAACTGGCTAGCTGTATCTATCATTCATCCTACTTTACTATCAACTGGCCAGCTGCATCATTCAATCTACTTTACTATCAATTGGCCAGCTGTATCTATTATTCATTCTACTTTACTATCAATTGGCTAGCTGCATCATTCATCCTACTTTACTATCAACTGGCCAGCTGTATCTATCATTCATGCTACTTTACTATCAAATGGCTAGCTGTATCTATCATTTATTCTACTTTACTATCAACTGGCCAGCTGTATCTATCATTTTTTCTACTTTACTATCAACTGGCCAGCTGCATCATTCATCCAACTTTACTATCAAATGGCTAGCTGTATCTATAATTTATCCTACTTTACAATCAACTGGCAGCTGCATCATTCATCCTACTTTACTATCAATTGGCCAGCTGCATAATTCATCCTACTTTACTATCAACTGGCCAGCTGCATCTATCATTCATCCTACTTTACTATCAACTGGCCAGCTGCATCATTCATCCTACTTTACTATCAACTGGCCAGCTGTATCTATCATTCATCCTACTTTATTATCAACTGGCCAGCTGTATCTATCATTCATCCTACTTTACTATCAACTGGCTAGCTGTATCATTCATCCTACTTTACTGTCAACTGGCCAGCTGTATCTATCATTCAACCTACTTTACTATCAAATGGCCAGCTGCATCATTCATGCTACTTTACTATCAACTGGCTAGCTGTATCTATTATGCATCCTACTTCACTATCAACTGGCTAGCTGTATCTATCATTCATCCTACTTTACTATCAACTGGCTAGCTGTATCTATCATTCATCCTACTTTACTATCAACTGGCCAGCTGCATCATTCAATCTACTTTACTATCAATTGGCCAGCTGTATCTATTATTCATCCTACTTTACTATCAATTGGCTAGCTGCATCATTCATCCTACTTTACTATCAACTGGCCAGCTGTATCTATCATTCATGCTACTTTACTATCAAATGGCTAGCTGTATCTATCATTTATTCTACTTTACTATCAACTGGCCAGCTGTATCTATCATTTATTCTACTTTACTATCAACTGGCCAGCTGCATCATTCATTCATCCTACTTTACTATCAACTGGCCAGCTGCATCATTCATTCATCCTACTTTACTATCAACTGGCCAGCTGTATCATTCATCCTACTTTATTATCAACTGGCTAGCTGCATCTGTCATTCATTCTACTTCGCTATCAACTGGCCAGCTGTATCATTAATCCTACTTTACTATCAACTGTCTAGCTGCATCATTCATCCTACTTTACTATCAACTGGCTAGCTGTACCTATCATTCATCCTACTTTACTATCAACTGGCTAGCTGTATCTATTATTCATCCTACTTTACTATCAACTGGCTAGCTGTATCTATCATTCATCCTACTTTAATATCAACTGGCTAGCTGTATCTAGCATTCATCCTACTTTACTATCAACTGGCTAGCTGTATATATTATTCATCCTACTTTACTATCAACTGGCCAGCTGTATCTATCATTCAACCTACTTTACTATCAACTGGCCAGCTGTATCTATCATTCAACCTACTTTACTATCAAATGGCCAGCTGCATCATTCATTCTACTTTACTATCAACTGGCTAGCTGTATCTATCATTCATCCTACTTTACTATCAACTGGCTAGCTGTATATATTATTCATCTACTTTACTATCAACTGGCCAGCTGTATCTATCATTCAACCTACTTTACTATCAACTGGCCAGCTGTATCTATCATTCATCCTACTTTAATATCAACTGGCTAGCTGTATCTATCATTCATCCTACTTTACTATCAACTGGCCAGCTGCATCATTCAATCTACTTTACTATCAATTGGCCAGCTGTATCTATTATTCATCCTATTTTACTATCAATTGGCTAGCTGCATCATTCATCCTACTTTACTATCAACTGGCCAGCTGTATCTATCATTCATCCTACTTTACTATCAAATGGCTAGCTGTATCTATCATTTATTCTACTTTACTATCAACTGGCCAGCTGTATCTATCATTTTTTCTACTTTACTATCAACTGCCAGCTGCATCATTCATCCTACTTTACTATCAAATGGCTAGCTGTATCTATAATTTATCCTACTTTACAATCAACTGGCCAGCTGCATCATTCATCCTACTTTACTATCAACTGGCCAGCTGCATCATTCATCCTACTTTACTATCAACTGGCCAGCTGCATCTATCATTCATCCTACTTTACTATCAACTGGCCAGCTGCATCATTCATCCTACTTTACTATCAACTGGCCAGCTGTATCTATCATTCATCCTACTTTATTATCAACTGGCCAGCTGTATCTATCATTCATCCTACTTTACTATCATCTGGCTAGCTGTATCATTCATCCTACTTTACTGTCAACTGGCCAGCTGTATCTATCATTCAACCTACTTTACTATCAAATGGCCAGCTGCATCATTCATACTACTTTACTATCAACTGGCTAGCTGTATCTATCATGCATCCTACTTCACTATCAACTGGCTAGCTGTATCTATCATTCATCCTACTTTACTATCAACTGGCTAGCTGTATCTATCATTCATCCTACTTTACTATCAACTGGCCAGCTGCATCATTCAATCTACTTTACTATCAATTGGCCAGCTGTATCTATTATTCATCCTACTTTACTATCAATTGGCTAGCTGCATCATTCATCCTACTTTACTATCAACTGGCCAGCTGTATCTATCATTCATGCTACTTTACTATCAAATGGCTAGCTGTATCTATCATTTATTCTACTTTACTATCAACTGGCCAGCTGTATCTATCATTTATTCTACTTTACTATCAACTGGCCAGCTGCATCATTCATCCTACTTTACTATCAAATGGCTAGCTGTATCTATAATTTATCCTACTTTACTATCAACTGGCCAGCTATATCATTCATACTACTTTACTATCAACTGGCCAGCTGCATCATTCATCCTACTTTTACTTTCAACTGGCCAGCTGCATCATTCATCCTACTTTACTATCAACTGACCAGCTGTATCTATCATTCATCCTACTTTACTATCAACTGGCCAGCTGTATCTATCACGCATACTACTTTACTATCAACTGGCCAGCTGTATCTATCATTCATCCTACTTTACTGTCAACTGGCCAGCTGCATCATTCATCCTACTTTACTATCATCTGGCCAGCTGTATCATTCATCCTACTTTACTATCAACTGGCTAGCTGATCATTCATTCTACTTTACTATCAACTGGCCAGCTGCATCATTCATTCTACTTTACTATAAACTGGCCAGCTGCATCTATCATTCATCCTACTTTACTATCAACTGGCCAGCTGTATCTATCATTCAACCTACTTTACTATCAACTGGCCAGCTGTATCTATCATTCAACCTACTTTACTATCAAATGGCCAGCTGCATCATTCATTCTACTTTACTATCAACTGGCTAGCTGTATCTATCATGCATCCTACTTCACTATCAACTGGCTAGCTGTATCTATCATTCATCCTACTTTACTATCAACTGGCCATCTGCATCATTCAAACTACTTTACTATCAATTGGGCCAGCTGTATCTATTATTCATCCTACTTTATCAATTGGCTAGCTGCATCATTCATCCTACTTTACTATCAACTGGCCAGCTGTATCTATCATTCATGCTACTTTACCTATCAAATGGCTAGCTGTATCTATCATTTATTCTACTTTACTATCAACTGGCCAGCTGCATCATTCATCCTACTTTACTATCAAATGGCTAGCTGTATCTATAATTTATCCTACTTTACTATCAACTGGCCAGCTGCATCATTCATCCTACTTTACTATCAACTGGCCAGCTGCATCATTCATCCTACTTTACTATCAACTGGCCAGCTGCATCTATCATTCAACCTACTTTACTATCAACTGGCCAGCTGCATCATTCATCCTACTTTACTATCAACTGGCCAGCTGTATCTATCATTCATCCTACTTTACTGTCAACTGGCCAGCTGCATCATTCATCCTACTTTACTATCAACTGGCCAGCTGTATCATTCATCCTACTTTACTATCAACAGGCTAGCTGATCATTCATTCTACTTTACTATCAACTGGCCAGCTGCAACATTCATTCTACTTTACTATAAACTGGCCAGCTGCATCTATCATTCATCCTACTTTACTATCAACTGGCCAGCTGTATCTATCATTCACCCTACTTTACTATCAACTGGCCAGCTGTATCTATCATTCATCCTACTTTACTATCAACTGAATAGCTGTATCTATCATGAATCCTACTTCACTATCAACTGGCTAGCTGTATCTATCATTCATCCTACTTTACTATCAACTGGCCAGCTGCATCATTCAAACTACTTTACTATCAATTGGCCAGCTGTATCTATTATTCATCCTACTTTATCAATTGGCTAGCTGCATCATTCATCCTACTTTACTATCAACTGGCCAGCTGTATCTATCATTCATGCTACTTTACTATCAAATGGCTAGCTGTATCTATCATTTATTCTACTTTACTATCAACTGGCCAGCTGTATCTATCATTTATTCTACTTTACTATCAACTGGCCAGCTGCATCATTCATCCAACTTTACTATCAAATGGCTAGCTGTATCTATAATTTATCCTACTTTACTATCAACTGGCCAGCTGCATCATTCATCCTACTTTACTATCAACTGGCCAGCTGCATCATTCATCCTACTTTACTATCAACTGGCCAGCTGCATCTATCATTCATCCTACTTTACTATCAACTGGCCAGCTGCATCATTCATCCTACTTTACTATCAAATGGCTAGCTGTATCTATAATTTATCCTACTTTACTATCAACTGGCCAGCTATATCATTCATACTACTTTACTATCAACTGGCCAGCTGCATCATTCATCCTACTTTACTTTCAACTGGCCAGCTGCATCATTCATCCTACTTTACTATCAACTGACCAGCTGTATCTATCATTCATCCTACTTTACTATCAACTGGCCAGCTGTATCTATCACGCATACTACTTTACTATCAACTGGCCAGCTGTATCTATCATTCATCCTACTTTACTGTCAACTGGCCAGCTGCATCATTCATCCTACTTTACTATCATCTGGCCAGCTGTATCATTCATCCTACTTTACTATCAACTGGCTAGCTGATCATTCATTCTACTTTACTATCAACTGGCCAGCTGCATCATTCATTCTACTTTACTATAAACTGGCCAGCTGCATCTATCATTCATCCTACTTTACTATCAACTGGACAGCTGTATCTATCATTCAACCTACTTTACTATCAACTGGCCAGCTGTATCTATCATTCAACCTACTTTACTATCAAATGGCCAGCTGCATCATTCATTCTACTTTACTATCAACTGGCTAGCTGTATCTATCATGCATCCTACTTCACTATCAACTGGCTAGCTGTATCTATCATTCATCCTACTTTACTATCAACTGGCCATCTGCATCATTCAAACTACTTTACTATCAATTGGCCAGCTGTATCTATTATTCATCCTACTTTATCAATTGGCTAGCTGCATCATTCATCCTACTTTACTATCAACTGGCCAGCTGTATCTATCATTCATGCTACTTTACTATCAAATGGCTAGCTGTATCTATCATTTATTCTACTTTACTATCAACTGGCCAGCTGCATCATTCATCCTACTTTACTATCAAATGGCTAGCTGTATCTATAATTTATCCTACTTTACTATCAACTGGCCAGCTGCATCATTCATCCTACTTTACTATCAACTGGCCAGCTGCATCATTCATCCTACTTTACTATCAACTGGCCAGCTGCATCTATCATTCAACCTACTTTACTATCAACTGGCCAGCTGCATCATTCATCCTACTTTACTATCAACTGGCCAGCTGTATCTATCATTCATCCTACTTTACTGTCAACTGGCCAGCTGCATCATTCATCCTACTTTACTATCAACTGGCCAGCTGTATCATTCATCCTACTTTACTATCAACAGGCTAGCTGATCATTCATTCTACTTTACTATCAACTGGCCAGCTGCAACATTCATTCTACTTTACTATAAATGACCAGCTGCATCTATCATTCATCCTACTTTACTATCAACTGGCCAGCTGTATCTATCATTCACCCTACTTTACTATCAACTGGCCAGCTGCATCTATCA
Source organism: Coregonus clupeaformis (assembly GCF_020615455.1). Lineage (NCBI taxonomy): Eukaryota > Metazoa > Chordata > Actinopteri > Salmoniformes > Salmonidae > Coregonus > Coregonus clupeaformis. The sequence goes on from NW_025534258.1 coordinate 135,394, forward strand.
TTCATCCTACTTTACTATCAACTGGCCAGCTGCATCATTCATCCTACTTTACTATCAAATGGCTAGCTGTATCTATAATTTATCCTACTTTACTATCAACTGGCCAGCTATATCATTCATACTACTTTACTATCAACTGGCCAGCTGCATCATTCATCCTACTTTACTTTCAACTGGCCAGCTGCATCATTCATCCTACTTTACTATCAACTGACCAGCTGTATCTATCATTCATCCTACTTTACTATCAACTGGCCAGCTGTATCTATCACGCATACTACTTTACTATCAACTGGCCAGCTGTATCTATCATTCATCCTACTTTACTGTCAACTGGCCAGCTGCATCATTCATCCTACTTTACTATCATCTGGCCAGCTGTATCATTCATCCTACTTTACTATCAACTGGCTAGCTGATCATTCATTCTACTTTACTATCAACTGGCCAGCTGCATCATTCATTCTACTTTACTATAAACTGGCCAGCTGCATCTATCATTCATCCTACTTTACTATCAACTGGACAGCTGTATCTATCATTCAACCTACTTTACTATCAACTGGCCAGCTGTATCTATCATTCAACCTACTTTACTATCAAATGGCCAGCTGCATCATTCATTCTACTTTACTATCAACTGGCTAGCTGTATCTATCATGCATCCTACTTCACTATCAACTGGCTAGCTGTATCTATCATTCATCCTACTTTACTATCAACTGGCCATCTGCATCATTCAAACTACTTTACTATCAATTGGCCAGCTGTATCTATTATTCATCCTACTTTATCAATTGGCTAGCTGCATCATTCATCCTACTTTACTATCAACTGGCCAGCTGTATCTATCATTCATGCTACTTTACTATCAAATGGCTAGCTGTATCTATCATTTATTCTACTTTACTATCAACTGGCCAGCTGCATCATTCATCCTACTTTACTATCAAATGGCTAGCTGTATCTATAATTTATCCTACTTTACTATCAACTGGCCAGCTGCATCATTCATCTACTTTACTATCAACTGGCCAGCTGCATCATTCATCCTACTTTACTATCAACTGGCCAGCTGCATCTATCATTCAACCTACTTTACTATCAACTGGCCAGCTGCATCATTCATCCTACTTTACTATCAACTGGCCAGCTGTATCTATCATTCATCCTACTTTACTGTCAACTGGCCAGCTGCATCATTCATCCTACTTTACTATCAACTGGCCAGCTGTATCATTCATCCTACTTTACTATCAACAGGCTAGCTGATCATTCATTCTACTTTACTATCAACTGGCCAGCTGCAACATTCATTCTACTTTACTATAAACTGGCCAGCTGCATCTATCATTCATCCTACTTTACTATCAACTGGCCAGCTGTATCTATCATTCACCCCTACTTTACTATCAACTGGCCAGCTGTATCTATCATTCATCCTACTTTACTATCAACTGAATAGCTGTATCTATCATGAATCCTACTTCACTATCAACTGGCTAGCTGTATCTATCATTCATCCTACTTTACTATCAACTGGCCAGCTGCATCATTCAAACTACTTTACTATCAATTGGCCAGCTGTATCTATTATTCATCCTACTTTATCAATTGGCTAGCTGCATCATTCATCCTACTTTACTATCAACTGGCCAGCTGTATCTATCATTCATGCTACTTTACTATCAAATGGCTAGCTGTATCTATCATTTATTCTACTTTACTATCAACTGGCCAGCTGTATCTATCATTTATTCTACTTTACTATCAACTGGCCAGCTGCATCATTCATCCAACTTTACTATCAAATGGCTAGCTGTATCTATAATTTATCCTACTTTACTATCAACTGGCCAGCTGCATCGTTCATCCTACTTTACTATCAACTGGCCAGCTGCATCATTCATCCTACTTTACTATCAACTGGCCAGCTGCATCTATCATTCATCCTACTTTACTATCAACTGGCCAGCTGCATCATTCATCCTACTTTACTATCAACTGGCCAGCTGTATCTATCATTCATCCTACTTTACTGTCAACTGGCCAGCTGCATCATTCATCCTACTTTACTATCAACTGGCCAGCTGTATCATTCATCCTACTTTACTATCAACTGGCTAGCTGATCATTCATTCTACTTTACTATCAACTGGCCAGCTGCATCATTCATTCTACTTTACTATAAACTGGACAGCTGCATCTATCATTCATCCTACTTTACTATCAACTGGCCAGCTGTATCTATCATTCATCCTACTTTACTATCAACTGGCCAGCTGTATCTATCATTCATCCTACTTTACTATCAACTGGCTAGCTGCATCATTCATTCTACTTTACTATCAACTGGCTAGCTGTATCTATCATGCATCCTACTTCACTATCAACTGGCTGGCTGTATGTATCATTCATCCTACTTTACTATCAACTGGCTAGCTGTATCTATCATTCATACTACTTTACTATCAACTGGCCAGCTGCATCATTCAATCTACTTTACTATCAATTGGCCAGCTGTATCTATTATTCATCCTACTTTACTATCAATTGGCTAGCTGCATCATTCATCCTACTTTACTATCAACTGGCCAGCTGTATCTATCATTCATGCTACTTTACTATCAAATGGCTAGCTGTATCTATCATTTATTTTGCTTTACTATCAACTGGCCAGCTGTATCTATAATTTATCCTACTTTACTATCAACTGGCCAGCTGCATCATTCATCCTACTTCACTATCAAATGGCTAGCTGTATCTATAATTTGTCCTACTTTTCCTATCAACTGGCCAGCTGCATCAGTCATCCTACTTTACTATCAACTGGCCAGCTGCATCATTCATCCTACTTTACTATCAACTGGCTAGCTGATCATTCATTCTACTTTACTATCAACTGGCCAGCTGCATCATTCATTCTACTTTACTATAAACTGGCCAGCTGCATCTATCATTCATCCTACTTTACTATCAACTGGCCAGCTGTATCTATCATTCATCCTACTTTACTATCAACTGGCCAGCTGTATCTATCATTCATCCTACTTTACTATCAACTGGCTAGCTGTATCTATCATTCATCCTACTTTACTATCAACTGGCCAGCTGTATCTATCATTCATCCTACTTTACTATCAACTGGCCAGCTGTATCTATCATTCATCCTACTTTACTATCAACTGGCTAGCTGCATCATTCATTCTACTTTACTATCAACTGGCTAGCTGTATCTATCATGCATCCTACTTCACTATCAACTGGCTAGCTGTATGTATCATTCATCCTACTTTACTATCAACTGGCTAGCTGTATCTATCATTCATCCTACTTTACTATCAACTGGCCAGCTGCATCATTCAATCTACTTTACTATCAATTGGCCAGCTGTATCTATTATTCATCCTACTTTACTATCAATTGGCTAGCTGCATCATTCATCCTACTTTACTATCAACTGGCCAGCTGTATCTATCATTCATGCTACTTTACTATCAAATGGCTAGCTGTATCTATCATTTATTCTACTTTACTATCAACTGGCCAGCTGTATCTATCATTTATTCTACTTTACTATCAACTGGCCAGCTGCATCATTCATCCTACTTTACTATCAAATGGCTAGCTGTATCTATAATTTGTCCTACTTTACTATCAACTGGCCAGCTGCATCATTCATCCTACTTTACTATCAACTGGCCAGATGCATCATTCATCCTACTTTACTATCAACTGGCCAGCTGCATCTATCATTCATCCTACTTTACTATCAACTGGCCAGCTGCATCATTCATCCTACTTTACTATCAACTGGCCAGCTGTATCTATCATTCATCCTACTTTACTATCAACTGGCCAGCTGTATCTATCATTCATCCTACTTTACTATCAACTGGCCAGCTGTATCTATCATTCATCCTACTTTACTGTCAACTGGCCAGCTGCATCATTCATCCTACTTTACTATCAACTGGCCAGCTGTATCATTCATCCTACTTTACTATCAACAGGCTAGCTGATCATTCATTCTACTTTACTATCAACTGGCCAGCTGCAACATTCATTCTACTTTACTATAAACTGGCCAGCTGCATCTATCATTCATCCTACTTTACTATCAACTGGCCAGCTGTATCTATCATTCACCCTACTTTACTATCAACTGGCCAGCTGTATCTATCATTCATCCTACTTTACTATCAACTGGCTAGCTGTATCTATCATGAATCCTACTTCACTATCAACTGGCTAGCTGTATCTATCATTCATCCTACTTTACTATCAACTGGCCAGCTGCATCATTCAAACTACTTTACTATCAATTGGCCAGCTGTATCTGTTATTCATCCTACTTTATCAATTGGCTAGCTGCATCATTCATCCTACTTTACTATCAACTGGCCAGCTGTATCTATCATTCATGCTACTTTACTATCAAATGGCTAGCTGTATCTATCATTTATTCTACTTTACTATCAACTGGGCCAGCTGTATCTATCATTTATTCTACTTTACTATCAACTGCCAGCTGCATCATTCATCCAATCTTTACTATCAAATGGCTAGCTGTATCTATAATTTATCCTACTTTACTATCAACTGGCCAGCTGCATCATTCATCCTACTTTACTATCAACTGGCCAGCTGCATCATTCATCCTACTTTACTATCAACTGGCCAGCTGCATCTATCATTCATCCTACTTTACTATCAACTGGCCAGCTGCATCATTCATCCTACTTTACTATCAACTGGCCAGCTGTATCTATCATTCATCCTACTTTACTGTCAACTGGCCAGCTGCATCATTCATCCTTCTTTACTATCAACTGGCCAGCTGTATCATTCATCCTACTTTACTATCAACTGGCTAGCTGATCATTCATTCTACTTTACTATCAACTGGCCAGCTGCATCATTCATTCTACTTTACTATAAACTGGACAGCTGCATCTATCATTCATCCTACTTTACTATCAACTGGCCAGCTGTATCTATCATTCATCCTACTTTACTATCAACTGGCCAGCTGTATCTATCATTCATCCTACTTTACTATCAACTGGCCAGCTGTATCTATCATTCATCCTACTTTACTATCAACTGGCCAGCTGTATCTATCATTCATCCTACTTTACTATCAACTGGCTAGCTGCATCATTCATTCTACTTTACTATCAACTGGCTAGCTGTATCTATCATGCATCCTACTTCACTATCAACTGGCTAGCTGTATGTATCATTCATCCTACTTTACTATCAACTGGCTAGCTGTATCTATCATTCATACTACTTTACTATCAACTGGCCAGCTGCATCATTCAATCTACTTTACTATCAATTGGCCAGCTGTATCTATTATTCATCCTACTTTACTATCAATTGGCTAGCTGCATCATTCATCCTACTTTACTATCAACTGGCCAGCTGTATCTATCATTCATGCTACTTTACTATCAAATGGCTAGCTGTATCTGTCCAATAGGGTTAGTAAATGTATGTTGTGTGTGTAGCCCCCAGGTGTCCAATAGGGTTAGTAAATGTGTGTTGTGTGTGTAGCCCCCAGGTGTCCAATAGGGTTAGTAAATGTATGTTGTGTGTGCAGCCCCCAGGTGTCCAATAGGGTTAGTAAATGTATGTTGTGTGTAGCCCCCAGGTGTCCAATAGGGTTAGTAAATGTATGTTGTGTGTAGCCCCAGGTGTCCAATAGGGTTAGTAAATGTATGTTGTGTGTGCCCCCAGGTGTCAATAGGGTTAGTAAATGTATGTTGTGTGCCTAGCCCCAGGTGTCCAATAGGGTTAGTAAATGTGTGTGTGTGTGCAGCCCCCAGGTGTCCAATAGGGTTAGGGTTAGTAAATGTGTGTTGTGTGTGTAGCCCCCAGGTGTCCAATAGGGTTAGGGTTAGTAAATGTATGTTGTGTGTGTAGCCCCCAGGTGTCCAATAGGGGTTAGTAAATGTATGTTGTGTGTGTAGCCCCCAGGTGTCCAATAGGGTTAGGGTTAGTAAATGTATGTTGTGTGTGTAGCCCCCAGGTGTCCAATAGGGTTAGTAAATGTATGTTGTGTGTGTAGCCCCAGGTGTCCAATAGGGTTAGTAAATGTATGTTGTGTGTGTAGCCCCCAGGTGTCCAATAGGGTTAGTAAATGTATGTTGTGTGTGTAGCCCCCAGGTGTCCAATAGGGTTAGGGTTAGTAAATGTATGTTGTGTGTGTAGCCCCCAGGTGTCCAATAGGGTTAGTAAATGTATGTTGTGTGTGCAGCCCCCAGGTGTCCAATAGGGTTAGTAAATGTGTGTTGTGTGTGCAGCCCCCAGGTGTCCAATAGGGTTAGGGTTAGTAAATGTGTGTTGTGTGTGTAGCCCCCAGGTGTCCAATAGGGTTAGGGTTAGTAAATGTATGTTGTGTGTGTAGCCCCCAGGTGTCCAATAGGGTTAGGGTTAGTAAATGTATGTTGTGTGTGTAGCCCCCAGGTGTCCAATAGGGTTAGTAAATGTATGTTGTGTGTGTAGCCCCCAGGTGTCCAATAGGGTTAGTAAATGTATGTTGTGTGTGTAGCTCCCCAGGTGTCCAATAGGGTTAGGGTTAGTAAATGTGTGTTGTGTGTGAATCCCCCAGGTGTCCAATAGGGTTAGGGTTAGTAAATGTATGTTGTGTGCAGCCCCCAGGTGTCCAATAGGGTTAGGGTTAGTAAATGTATGTTGTGTGTGTAGCCCCCAGGTGTCCAATAGGGTTAGTAAATGTATGTTGTGTGTGTAGCCCCCAGGTGTCCAATAGGGTTAGTAAATGTATGTTGTGTGCAGCCCCCAGGTGTCCAATAGGGTTAGTAAATGTATGTTGTGTGTGCTAGCCCCAGGTGTCCAATAGGGTTAGTAAATGTATGTTGTGTGTGTAGCCCCCAGGTGTCCAATAGGGTTAGTAAATGTATGTTGTGTGCAGCCCCCAGGTGTCCAATAGGGTTAGTAAATGTATGTTGTGTGTAGCCCCCAGGTGTCCAATAGGGTTAGGGTTAGTAAATGTATGTTGTGTGCAGCCCCCAGGTGTCCAATAGGGTTAGTAAATGTGTGTTGTGTGTGTAGCCCCCAGGTGTCCAATAGGGTTAGGGTTAGTAAATGTATGTTGTGTCAGCCCCCAGGTGTCCAATAGGGTTAGTAAATGTATGTTGTGTGCAGCCCCCAGGTGTCCAATAGGGTTAAGGTTAGTAAATGTATGTTGTGTGTAGCCCCCAGGTGTCCAATAGGGTTAGTAAATGTATGTTGTGTGTGTAGCCCCCAGGTGTCCAATATCTATCATTTATTCTACTTTACTATCAACTGGCCAGCTGCATCATTCATTTCATCCTACTTTACTATCAACTGGCCAGCTGCATCATTCATTCATCCTACTTTACTATCAACTGGCCAGCTGTATCATTCATCCTACTTTATTATCAACTGGCTAGCTGCATCTGTCATTCATTCTACTTCGCTATCAACTGGCCAGCTGTATCATTAATCCTACTTTACTATCAACTGTCTAGCTGCATCATTCATCCTACTTTACTATCAACTGGCTAGCTGTACCTATCATTCATCCTACTTTACTATCAACTGGCTAGCTGTATCTATTATTCATCCTACTTTACTATCAACTGGCTAGCTGTATCTATCATTCATCCTACTTTAATATCAACTGGCTAGCTGTATCTAGCATTCATCCTACTTTACTATCAACTGGCTAGCTGTATATATTATTCATCCTACTTTACTATCAACTGGCCAGCTGTATCTATCATTCAACCTACTTTACTATCAACTGGCCAGCTGTATCTATCATTCAACCTACTTTACTATCAAATGGCCAGCTGCATCGTTCATTCTACTTTACTATCAACTGGCTAGCTGTATCTATCATTCATCCTACTTTACTATCAACTGGCTAGCTGTATATATTATTCATCCTACTTTACTATCAACTGGCCAGCTGTATCTATCATTCAACCTACTTTTACTATCAACTGGGCCAGCTGTATCTATCATTCATCTACTTTTACTATCAACTCGGCCAGCTGCATCATTCAATCTACTTTACTATCAATTGGCCAGCTGTATCTTTATTCATCCTATTTTACTATCAATTGGCTAGCTGCATCATTCATCCTACTTTACTATCAACTGGCCAGCTGTATCTATCATTCATCCTACTTTACTATCAAATGGCTAGCTGTATCTATCATTTATTCTACTTTACTATCAACTGGCCAGCTGTATCTATCATTTTTTCTACTTTACTATCAACTGGCCAGCTGCATCATTCATCCTACTTTACTATCAAATGGCTAGCTGTATCTATAATTTATCCTACTTTACAATCAACTGGCCAGCTGCATCATTCATCCTACTTTACTATCAACTGGCCAGCTGCATCATTCATCCTACTTTACTATCAACTGGCCAGCTGCATCTATCATTCATCCTACTTTACTATCAACTGGCCAGCTGCATCATTCATCCTACTTTACTATCAACTGGCCAGCTGTATCTATCATTCATCCTACTTTATTATCAACTGGCCAGCTGTATCTATCATTCATCCTACTTTACTATCATCTGGCTAGCTGTATCATTCATCCTACTTTACTGTCAACTGGCCAGCTGTATCTATCATTCAACCTACTTTACTATCAAATGGCCAGCTGCATCATTCATGCTACTTTACTATCAACTGGCTAGCTGTATCTATCATGCATCCTACTTCACTATCAACTGGCTAGCTGTATCTATCATTCATCCTACTTTACTATCAACTGGCTAGCTGTATCTATCATTCATCCTACTTTACTATCAACTGGCCAGCTGCATCATTCAATCTACTTTACTATCAATTGGCCAGCTGTATCTATTATTCATCCTACTTTACTATCAATTGGCTAGCTGCATCATTCATCCTACTTTACTATCAACTGGCCAGCTGTATCTATCATTCATGCTACTTTACTATCAAATGGCTAGCTGTATCTATCATTTATTCTACTTTGCTATCAACTGGCCAGCTGTATCTATCATTTATTCTACTTTACTATCAACTGGCCAGCTGCATCATTCATCCTACTTTACTATCAAATGGCTAGCTGTATCTATAATTTATCCTACTTTACTATCAACTGGCCAGCTATATCATTCATACTACTTTACTATCAACTGGCCAGCTGCATCATTCATCCTACTTTACTTTCAACTGGCCAGCTGCATCATTCATCCTACTTTACTATCAACTGACCAGCTGTATCTATCATTCATCCTACTTTACTATCAACTGCCAGCTGTATCTATCACATATACTACTTTACTATCAACTGGCCAGCTGTATCTATCATTCATCCTACTTTACTGTCAACTGGCCAGCTGCATCATTCATCCTACTTTACTATCATCTGGCCAGCTGTATCATTCATCCTACTTTACTATCAACTGGCTAGCTGATCATTCATTCTACTTTACTATCAACTGGCCAGCTGCATCATTCATTCTACTTTACTATCAACTGGCTAGCTGTATCTATCATGCATCCTACTTCACTATCAACTGGCTAGCTGTATCTATCATTCATCCTACTTTACTATCAACTGGCCATCTGCATCATTCAAACTACTTTACTATCAATTGGCCAGCTGTATCTATTATTCATCCTACTTTATCAATTGGCTAGCTGCATCATTCATCCTACTTTACTATCAACTGGCCAGCTGTATCTATCATTCATGCTACTTTACTATCAAATGGCTAGCTGTATCTATCATTTATTCTACTTTACTATCAACTGGCCAGCTGCATCATTCATCCTACTTTACTATCAAATGGCTAGCTGTATCTATAATTTATCCTACTTTACTATCAACTGGCCAGCTGCATCATTCATCCTACTTTACTATCAACTGGCCAGCTGCATCATTCATCCTGCTTTACTATCAACTGGCCAGCTGCATCTATCATTCAACCTACTTTACTATCAACTGGCCAGCTGCATCATTCATCCTACTTTACTATCAACTGGCCAGCTGTATCTATCATTCATCCTGCTTTACTGTCAACTGGCCAGCTGCATCATTCATCCTACTTTACTATCAACTGGCCAGCTGTATCATTCATCCTACTTTACTATCAACAGGCTAGCTGATCATTCATTCTACTTTACTATCAACTGGCCAGCTGCAACATTCATTCTACTTTACTATAAACTGGCCAGCTGCATCTATCATTCATCCTACTTTACTATCAACTGGCCAGCTGTATCTATCATTCACCCTACTTTACTATCAACTGGCCAGCTGTATCTATCATTCATCCTACTTTACTATCAACTGGCTAGCTGTATCTATCATGAATCCTACTTCACTATCAACTGGCTAGCTGTATCTATCATTCATCCTACTTTACTATCAACTGGCCAGCTGCATCATTCAAACTACTTTACTATCAATTGGCCAGCTGTATCTATTATTCATCCTACTTTATCAATTGGCTAGCTGCATCATTCATCCTACTTTACTATCAACTGGCCAGCTGTATCTATCATTCATGCTACTTTACTATCAAATGGCTAGCTGTATCTATCATTTATTCTACTTTACTATCAACTGGCCAGCTGTATCTATCATTTATTCTACTTTACTATCAACTGGCCAGCTGCATCATTCATCCAACTTTACTATCAAATGGCTAGCTGTATCTATAATTTATCCTACTTTACTATCAACTGGAGCTGCATCATTCATCCTACTTTTACTATCAACTGGCCAGCTGCATCATTCATCCTACTTTACTATCAACTGGCCAGCTGCATCTATCATTCATCCTACTTTACTATCAACTCAGCTGCATCATTCATCCTACTTTACTATCAACTGGCCAGCTGTATCTATCATTCATCCTACTCTACTGTCAACTGGCCAGCTGCATCATTCATCCTACTTTACTATCAAGCTGGCCAGCTGTATCATTCATCCTACTTTACTATCAACTGGCTAGCTGATCATTCATTCTACTTTACTATCAACTGGCCAGCTGCATATTCATTCTACTTTACTATAAACTGGACAGCTGCATCTATCATTCATCCTCTTTACTATACAACTGTGCAGCTGTATCTATCATTCATCCTACTTTACTATCAACTGGCCAGCTGTATCTATCATTCATCCTACTTTACTATCAACTGGCCAGCTGTATCTATCATTCATCCTACTTTGCTATCAACTGGCCAGCTGTATCTATCATTCATCCTACTTTACTATCAACTGGCTAGCTGCATCATTCATTCTACTTTACTATCAACTGGCTAGCTGTATCTATCATGCATCCTACTTCACTATCAACTGGCTAGCTGTATGTATCATTCATCCTACTTTACTATCAACTGTTAGCTGTATCTATCATTCATACTACTTTACTATCAACTGGCCAGCTGCATCATTCAATCTACTTTACTATCAATTGGCTAGCTGTATCTATTATTCATCCTACTTTACTATCAATTGGCTAGCTGCATCATTCATCTACTTTACTATCAACTGGCCAGCTGTATCTATCATTCATGCTACTTTACTATCAAATGGCTAGCTGTATCTTTCATTTATTTTACTTTACTATCAACTGGCCAGCTGTATCTATAATTTATTCTACTTTACTATCAACTGGCCAGCTGCATCATTCATCCTACTTCACTATCAAATGGCTAGCTGTATCTATAATTTGTCCTACTTTACTATCAACTGGCCAGCTGCATCATTCATCCTACTTTACTATCAACTTGGCCAGCTGCATCATTCATCCTACTTTACTATCAACTGGCCAGCTGTATCTGTCATTCATCCTACTTTACTGTCAACTGGCCAGCTGCATCATTCATCCTACTTTACTATCAACTGGCCAGCTGTATCATTCATCCTACTTTACTATCAACTGGCTAGCTGATCATTCATTCTACTTTACTATCAACTGGCTAGCTACATCATTCATCCTACTTTACTATCAAATGGCTAGCTGTATCTATAATTTGTCCTACTTTACTATCAACTGGCCAGCTGCATCATTCATCCTACTTTACTATCAACTGGCCAGCTGCATCATTCATCCTACTTTACTATCAACTGGCCAGCTGCATCTATCATTCATCCTACTTTACTATCAACTGCCAGCTGCATCATTCATCCTACTTTACTATCAACTGTGCCAGCTGTATCTATCATTCATCCTACTTTACTATCAACTGGCCAGCTGTATCTATCATTCATCCTACTTTACTATCAACTGGCCAGCTGTATCTATCATTCATCCTACTTTACTATCAACTGGCCAGCTGTATCTATCATTCATCCTACTTTACTATCAACTGGCCGCTGTATCTATCATTCATCCTACTTTACTGTCAACTGGCCAGCTGCATCATTCATCCTACTTTACTATCAACTGGCCAGCTGCATCATTCATCCTACTTTACTATCAACTGGCCAGCTGCATCATTCATCCTACTTTACTATCAACTGGAGCTGCATCTATCATTCATCCTACTTTACTATCAACTGACCAGCTGCATCATTCATCCTACTTTACTATCAACTGGCCAGCTGTATCTATCATTCATCCTACTTTACTGTCAACTGGCTAGCTGCATCATTCATCCTACTTTACTATCAACTGGCCAGCTGTATCATTCATCCTACTTTACTATCAACTGGCTAGCTGATCATTCATTCTACTTTACTATAAACTGGCCAGCTGCATCATTCATTCTACTTTACTATAAACTGGACAGCTGCATCTATCATTCATCCTACTTTACTATCAACTGGCCAGCTGTATCTATCATTCATCCTACTTTACTATCAACTGGCCAGCTGTATCTATCATTCATCCTACTTTACTATCAACTGGCCAGCTGTATCTATCATTCATCCTACTTTACTATCAACTGGCCAGCTTATCTATCATTCATCCTACTTTACTATCAACTGGCTAGCTGCATCATTCATTCTACTTTACTATCAACTGGCTAGCTGTATCTATCATGCATCCTACTTCACTATCAACTTGGCTAGCTGTATGTATCATTCATCCTACTTTACTATCAACTGGCTAGCTGTATCTATCATTCATACTACTTTACTATCAACTGGCCAGCTGCATCATTCAATCTACTTTACTATCAATTGGCCAGCTATCTATTATTCATCCTACTTTACTATCAATTGGCTAGCTGCATCATTCATCCTACTTTACTATCAACTGGCCAGCTGTATCTATCATTCATGCTACTTTACTATCAAATGGCTAGCTGTATCTATCATTTATTTTACTTTACTATCAACTGGCCAGCTGTATCTATAATTTATTCTACTTTACTATCAACTGGCCAGCTGCATCATTCATCCTACTTCACTATCAAATGGCTAGCTGTATCTATAATTTGTCCTACTTTACTATCAACTGGCCAGCTGCATCATTCATCCTACTTTACTATCAACTGGCCACTGCATCATTCATCCTACTTTACTATCAACTGGCCAGCTGTATCTGTCATTCATCCTACTTTACTGTCAACTGGCCAGCTGCATCATTCATCCTACTTTACTATCAACTGGCCAGCTGTATCATTCATCCTACTTTACTATCAACTGGCTAGCTGATCATTCATTCTACTTTACTATCAACTGGCCAGCTGCATCATTCATTCTACTTTACTATAAACTGGCCAGCTGCATCTATCATTCATCCTACTTTACTATCAACTGGCCAACTGTATCTATCATTCATCCTACTTTACTATCAACTTTGGCCAGCTGTATCTATCATTCATCCTACTTTACTATCAACTGGCCAGCTGTATCTATCATTCATCCTACTTTACTATCAACTGGCCAGCTGTATCTATCATTCATCCTACTTTACTATCAACTGGCCAGCTGTATCTATCATTCATCCTACTTTACTATCAACTGCTAGCTGCATCATTCATTCTACTTTACTATCAACTGGCTAGCTGTATCTATCATGCATCCTACTTCACTATCAACTGGCTAGCTGTATGTATCATTCATCCTACTTTACTATCAACTGGCTAGCTGTATCTATCATTCATCCTACTTTACTATCAACTGGCCAGCTGCATCATTCAATCTACTTTACTATCAATTGGCCAGCTGTATCTATTATTCATCCTACTTTACTATCAATTGGCTAGCTGCATCATTCATCCTACTTTACTATCAACTGGCCAGCTGTATCTATCATTCATGCTACTTTACTATCAAATGGCTAGCTGTATCTATCATTTATTCTACTTTACTATCAACTGTTGGCTGCATCATTCATCCTACTTTACTATCAAATGGCTAGCTGTATCTATAATTTGTCTACTTTACTATCAACTGGCCAGCTGCATCATTCATCCTACTTTACTATCAACTGGCCAGCTGCATCATTCATCCTACTTTACTATCAACTGGCCAGCTGCATCTATCATTCATCCTACTTTACTATCAACTGGCCAGCTGCATCATTCATCCTACTTTACTATCAACTGGCCAGCTGTATCTATCATTCATCCTACTTTACTATCAACTGGCCAGCTGATCTATCATTCATCCTACTTTACTATCAACTTGGCCAGCTGTATCTATCATTCATCCTACTTTACTGTCAACTGGCAGCTGCATCATTCATCCTACTTTACTATCAACTGGCCAGCTGTATCATTCATCCTACTTTACTATCAACTGGCTAGCTGATCATTCATTCTACTTTACTATCAACTGGCCAGCTGCATCATTCATTCTACTTTACTATAAACTGGCCAGCTGTATCTATCATTCATCCTACTTTACTATCAACTTGGCCAGCTGTATCTAGCATTCATCCTACTTTACTATCAACTGGCTAGCTGTATATATTATTCATCCTACTTTACTATCAACTGGCCAGCTGCATCATTCATCCTACTTTACTATCAACTCGCCAGCTGTATCTATCATTCATCCTACTTTATTATCAACTGGCCAGCTGTATCATTCATCCTACTTTACTGTCAACTGGCCAGCTGCATCTATCATTCATCCTACTTTACTATCAACTGGCCAGCTGCATCATTCATCCTACTTTACTATCAACTGGCCAGCTGCATCTATCATTCATCCTACTTTACTATCAACTGGCCAGCTGTATCTATCATTCATTCTACTTTATTATCCTGCTGCATCATTCATCCTACTTTTGGAAAAAAAATTGTCTGAACCCAAGGTTATGGATGCATCTCAATAGTCTGAACCCAAGGATATGGGTGCATCTCAATAGTCTGAACCCAAGGATATGGATGCATCTCAATAGTCTGAACCCAAGGATATGGGTGCATCTCAATAGTCTGAACCCAAGGATATGGGTGCATCTCAATAGTCTAAACCCAAGGTTATGGGTGCATCTCAATAGTCTGAACCCAAGGTTATGGGTGCATCTCAATAGTCTGAACCCAAGGTTATGGGTGCATCTCAATAGTCTGAACCCAAGGTTATGTAAATCACTAATATTGATTAGGGGGAAATCAGGTTGTACGTGCTGTTGAAACTAACACAACTAAAAAAACACATGAAAAGCGGGCGATATCTTTTACTTCACTGGTTAGAGGACAACCTGCAGAAGACAGTCAGCTACATTTTGGAGTGATGCATTTAAATTTAGCGGTCCCCAAACGACAGAAACGCAACACTTATTTGTCATCACTCATATCGAGTATCATGTTGAAATCAATTGCGCGCGGGGGGAGATGAGGTTGCACGTCCTGTTAAAACTAACAGCTCAAAAACCACACGGAATCTGGGAATAATGTGTACATCACTGGTTGGAGGACAATTTGTGAAAACAGCTAGCTACATTTAGAAGTGTTGCATTTTGATTCAAGTGGGTCGCCACCGTGGTAAGTGTAACACAACTCATTTCAGAGCCTGGATTTTCCCCCTGATGAGGCTAATATCCATATCACGCTGAAATCAATAGAACAGGGGGAAAACGGTTAGAGAGGCGCACAATTGGCCCAGCGTCGTCCAGGGTAGGGGAGGGAATGGCCAGCAGGGATGTAGCTCAGTTGGTAGAGCATGGCGTTTGCAACGCCAGGGGTTGTGGGTTCGATTCCCACGGGGGCCAGTATGAAAAATAAAAAAAATTTGTAGCGCTCACTAACTGTAAGTCGCTCTGGATAAGAGCGTCTGCTAAATGACTTAAAATGTAAATGGTTCTACATTGAGAAATTCATTAAAATACTCATACAACAATGTTAAAACATTGTGACATTATTTAATTGATATCATGAAACAACTCCTTCATGTATGTACTTTCTGATGTTTAATCAGAGTTCTTTTACCAGCGTATCTCTTGCCACATTGATCACAGCTAAAAGGTTTCTCTCCAGTGTGCATTCTCAAATGTACCATCAGGATGCTTGATCGACTAAAACTCTTCCCACATTGATCACAGCTATAAGGCTTCTCTCCAGTGTGCGTTCTCAAATGTACCATCAGGATGCTTGATCGACTAAAACTCTTCCCACATTGATCACAGCTATAAGGCTTCTCTCCAGTGTGTGTTCTCAAATGTGCCATCAGGTTGCTTGAATCACTAAAACTCTTCCCACATTGATCACAGCTGTAAGGTTTCTCTCCAGTGTGCGTTCTCAAATGTGCCATCAGGTTGCTTGAATCACTAAAACTCTTCCCACATTGATCACAGCTATATGGCTTCTCTCCTTCGTGTGTGTTCTCAAATGTACCATCAGGTTGCTTGATTGACTAAAACTCTTCCCACATTGATCACAGCGATAAGGTTTCTCTCCTGTGTGGATTCTCTGATGTACTATAAGGTCAGTTGAAGAGTTAAAACTCTTCCCGCAGTCAGAGCAGCTGTGAGGTTTTCTCTCCTGTGTGTGTTCTCTGGTGTACTATCAGTGAATCTTGATGTTGAGTAAAACGCTTCCCGCATTGATCACAGCTATAAGGTTTCTCTTTTGTATGGATTCTCATATGTCTTTTAAAGTCTGATGAAGAGTTGAATATCTTCCCACAGTCAGAGCAGCAGTGAGATTTCTTCCCTGTGGGTTTCTGCTGGTGTTTCTTGAGGTGTTCTGATCTGGAGGGACTCTTCTCTGACTCCTCAGCTTCATGATGTTGTTGAGGCTCCCCAGAGGATCCACGATAGTCACGTCTCTCTTCTGTGTGAACGACAAAGTCAGACAGATGGTTAAAGGCCCACAACAGCAGAAATACTGTTTATTTGAGGTAAAAGGTGATGCCCAGAGCGTACCCATGAAGCTGTACAACAATTGACATCTGTTAAATTATTTGACAATTGTCTTAAGACAGTCAAGTACATTTGTTATAAAATAATATTAGATTTATTAGTGTTGCATCATTTTTTTTGTACATAATATAACCATATACAATTTATGTATCACATGTCTTAGAGCGATGGACTGTGCCATCTCTGTGGCCTCCACAAAGTCTTGTGCACCAGCTGTTCCGGACGACTGTATGATCACTCTCTCCTTAGCCGATGTGAGTAAGACCTTTAACCCCTGTAAATCTAAGCCGTTGGGGGAGGGGGGCTAAACGGACATATGGAATTGTTTTTAAGATGGTCGTACTATGGATTACTTCAAATTACTTAGATTGAAGCAAATTTGCGTCAATTGACTCCAAGGGGTTAAACAGGTTAATCTTCACAGACAGATTACCAGGACGCGTACTCAGAGCATGCAATGACAAGCTGGCAAGAGTCTTCACTGACATTTTAAAACGTCTCCCTGACCGCGTCTGTAATACCTACATGTTTCAAGCAGAGGCATTAATATGGAGTTGGTCCCCCCCTTTGCTGCTATAACAGCCTCCACTCTTCTAGGAAGGCTTTCCACTAGATGTTGGAACATTGCTGCGGGGGACTTGCTTCCATTCAGCCACAAGAGCTTTAGTGAGGTCGGGCACTGATGTTGGGCGATTAGGCCTGGCTCGCAGTCGGCCTTCCAATTCATCCCAAAGGTGTTCGATGGGGTTGAGGTCAGGGCTTTGTGCAGGCAAGTCAAGTTCTTCCACACCGATCTCGACAAACCATTTCTGTTTGGACTTCGCTTTACGCACAGGGGCATTGTCATGCTGAAACAGGAAAGGGCCTTCCCCAAGCTGTTGCCACAAAGTTGGAAGCACAGAATCGTCTAGAATGTCACTGTATGCTGTAGCGTTAAGATTTCCCTTCACTGGAACTAAGGGGACCGAACCATGAATAACAGCCCCAGGCCATTATTCCTCCTCCACCAAACATTACAGTTGGCACTATGCATTGGGGCAAGTAGTGTTCTCCGGGCGTCCACCAAACCCAGATTCGTCCGTCGGATTGATCACTCCAGAGAACGCCTTTCTACTGCTCCAGAGTCCAATGGCAGCGAGCTTTACACCACTCCAGCCGACACTTGGCATTGCGCATGGTGATCTGGGGCTTGTGTGCGGCTGCTCGGCCATGGAAACCCATTTCATGAAGCTCCCGACTAACAGTTATTCTGCTGACGTTGCTTCCAGAGGCAGTTTGGAACACGCTTCAGCACTCGGCGGGCCCGTTCTGTGAGCTTGTGTGGCCTACCACTTCGGCAGCCAGTTTCCATACAGCACTTACAGTTGACGGGGCAGCTCTAGCGGGAGAAATAATACTTGGGTGGCTAAAGTCATGAGCGCTTCAGTAGGCCATTCCTGCCAATGTTTGTCTGCGGTGCTCGATTTTATACACCTGTCAGCGGTTGTGAAATGAATACTAATTTAAGGGGTGTCCAAAAGTATTGCGACTGCTCGAAAAAATCTCTGTCGACAAAACAGCCTATCGACCAAACAATCGACCAGTCGACTAGGGTCAGCCCTAAAAAAATGAAAATACATTTGCAGAATATTATACAAGACTTATCAACAGCTCCAACAATTTGACCCCCACAGGAAAGCCTCACTGGCAGATATAGAAAGACCCATAAACTGGATAGTCATTGATTCCTGAAGAATATAACTTTTAAATGCCTCAAATGTTTCAACTGTCTTACCCCATCAGAAACCAAAACATAAGCTCATATAACGCCACTGTTTGTAAACAAACACTGTATAGCCTCAATTTGGTTAAAACTGTGATTTTGACCTTATGGACGGCCAGTCCTTGTATTCATAGTGTAGTGAATTCCAGGGGTAGCCCTGAGCTGGACTCAAACCTGGGTCCAGAGACTGTCAAGCCAACACCTTATAACTGTTATACCAAGATGTCTGAACTTCTTGATGAGGTCGCTAGGTTTTGGGTTAAGGTTGCTACAATAGCTTTCTCTATACATTTGAGAGTGGTTACATTTCTCCAGCCCCCATCCCTCAGCTGTTTACCAAACCAAGTCTAAGAGCAGCCATTTTGTTTCTGTTTAAATCCTAGGTTGTCCCTTTAAAAAAGCCACACATCAATCAATCAACCAATCTGCAGTTCAAACAATAACAAAGCTGTCATTCCACCACTGTTTTGGTAATAAGATGAGGATGGGGCTGGAGAAATGTAACTACTCTCAAAATCATAGACAGACCTATGGATGCAAGGACTGACCATCCATGACATCAATATTATAGTTTTAACCATGTTGAGGCGATACAGTGTTGGTTTACATTTACATTGTTTCTAAACATTGGAGTAAAAAAAGCTTATTTTGGGATCTGATGGGGTAAGACAGTTGAACTAAGCTTATGAGGCATGTGTTATATTCTTCAAGAATATAAATAATTTAAAAGTCCAAATATGGATGTAGCAACTGCATATTTCCCCTTTAACACCACACATCAGATCAACAACTGCAGAGTTTGTGCCTCTGTTCTTAAGACAGTACTTACTAGTGTTAATCAGGGCCCGGTTTCTCAAAACCATCTTACTGCTAAGTTCATCATTAGAACCATTGGATGCCTTAAGGTGCCTTTGGGAAACCGGAACCAGATATCCAGTTTCCTCCTCTTCTTCCTCCTCCTTTTTCGATGTGACAGTCATCTCCCCCTCCTCCTCTTTCACTCTGAACGCGTCTTCCTCTTCTTTCACTGTAACATCCTCCTCCTCTTTCACTCTGAACGCGTCATCCTCTTCTTTCACTGTAACATCTTCCTCCTCTTTCACTCTGAACGCGTCTTCCTCTTCTTTCACTGTAACGTCTTTCTCTTCTTCTTTCACGGTAACAGCCTCACCCTCTACTTGTTTTTGTATTGTAACATCCTCCTCTTCCTCCTCCTCTTTCACTAGAGCTTCTTTCTCCGTCCAGCAGACCTCCTCTTCTTTAGCAGGAGGAGAGTAGCTTAGTGAGCTCATGGTCGGGGATGTTAGCTAGCTAGGCTAGTGCTAACTTAACCAGCCAGCTAGCTGACCAATAACAACAACACCGTAAATATGAAATTAAATGGGATAACTAACTAGACGACAGAAGTGGGTTTAAAACACAGTGGCTAATATACACGAAAGCGTCTAAAGAGCTTTATTGGTTGGGCTATTTTGTCTAGCAAGCTACCGAGGTGTCTGACTAACTGTTGCTGCTGTTGAAAGAAGCGACCCGTCCACTAGATTATACGTCACACTAGCAGCATAGCCTTAAAGTCCCACATCGCCATCTGCTGACTGGAGTGGGTAACGAAGTTGAGTAAAATGTAGATTTTATTTTCAGACAAAAAGTTAAAGGGTAGGAAGCATGAGTTTTTACTCACCAATGTAACAACACAGTGGCGTTTTAAAGACGTAATAACGTAGTTGTAGTCATAATCTGGTTACCTATAAGTACAAACATTGTTATGTTTTTGGGGTTATTACATATTTATTAACTTATTTCCAATATCTTCTAAACTACCCACAATGCACTATTTCTCAACATCATATTGAACTAGTCTGTGCTACAGTTTGTATGCTAGCCCCTCTAACGCAAGGTTTAATTACTCTAACCTAAAAAAAATACTTGTTACTCATTGATAATTGGCGTCCACTTTGTCTTTTAAATAACGATTCAAAGCTAATAGCTCTGGTTTTGGATGCCGTTATAGATGAGTCCCGGTCAGGGTTGATGAGAAATAGACAAATCTTGAATAATGTCACACTGGTATTAAATATCATAGATTACTCAGATTTGGTCTCTGATGAGAGGTTTTATTCTCTTTTGGGATTTTATAAAGCCTTCGATACATTTTACATTTTAGTCGACGCTCTTATCCAGAGCGACTTACAGTTAGTGCATACATTTTCATACTGCCCCCCCCCCCCCTGTGGGAAACGAACCCACAACCCTGGCGTTGCAAGCGCCATGCTCTACCAACTGAGCTACAGGGACAAAGTAGAACATTACTATTTTTCATGCCCTTAAACAATAAAAGGCCACTTTAAAATGTGCAGTTTTGTCACATAACACAATGCCACAGATGTCTCAAGTTTTGAAGGAGCGTGCAATTGGCATGCTGACTGCAGGAATATCCACCAGAGCTGTTACCAGAAAATCATCTTCAATTTAATGCTCTGAACTCCCCAATCTCCTGCATGTCCCTCTGAACACCCCAATCTCCTGCATGTCCCTCTGAACTCCCCAATCTCCTGCATGTCCCTCTGATCTCCCCAATCTCCTGCATGTCCCTCTGAACTCCCCAATCTCCTGCATGTTCTTCTGAACTCCCCAATCTCCTGCATGTCCCTCTGAACTCCCCAATCTCCTGCATGTCCCTCTGAACTCCCCAATCTCCTGCATGTCCCTCTGAACTCCCTAATATCCTGCATGTCCCGCTGAACTCCCCAATCTCCTGCATGTCCCTCTGAACTCCCCAATCTCCTGCATGTCCCTCTGAACTCCCCAATCTCCTGCATGTCCCGCTGAACTCCCCAATCTCCTGCATGTCCCGCTGAACTCCCCAATCTCCTGCATGTCCCTCTGAACTCCCCAATCTCCTGCATGTCCCTCTGAACTCCCCAATCTCCTGCATGTCTCTCTGAACTCCCCAATCTCCTGCATGTCCCTCTGAACTCCCCAATCTCCTGCATGTCCCTCTGAACTCCCCAATCTCCTGCATGTCCCTCTGAACTCCCCAATCTCCTGCATGTCCCTCTGAACTCCCCAATCTCCTGCATGTCCCTCTGAACTCCCCAATCTCCTGCATGTCCCTCTGAACTCCCCAATCTCCTGCATGTCCCTCTGAACTCCCCAATCTCCTGCATGTCCCTCTGAACTCCCCAATCTCCTGCATGTCCCTCTGAACTCCCCATTCTCCTGCATGTCCCTCTGAACTCCCCAATCTCCTGCATGTCCCTCTGATCTCCCCAATCTCCTGCATGTCCCTCTGAACTCCCCAATCTCCTGCATGTCCCTCTGAACTCCCCAATCTCCTGCATGTCCCTCTGAACTCCCCAATCTCCTGCATGTCCCTCTGAACTCCCCAATCTCCTGCATGTCCCTCTGAACTCCCCAATCTCCTGCATGTCCCTCTGAACTCCCCAATCTCCTGCATGTCCCTCTGAACTCCCCAATCTCCTGCATGTCCCTCTGAACTCCCCAATCTCCTGCATGTCCCTCTGAACTCCCCAATCTCCTGCATGTCCCTCTGATCTCCCCTCACTATTCTCCTCCTTTTAGTCCAGTAACTTGACTTGGTTAACACACCTTTCACTTAAAGCACAAAGGTAAGGCTAGTCTGTCAAGGTGTCTGTAGGATAAACTCTTTTTTTAAACAAAACCAGCATTGTAAAACGGCAGCAAATTTAACAATGCTCAGAAGTGGATTCAGTTGCATGGCAAGGTAGTTTTCCATGGTGTATTTGAGTCTTTCCATGTCATTAAACCGCCATAGAAAACGTAGATTGACCGGGGTTAGAGGAAGCAACAGATCTGGAGATGAAAATGACGAGGGTTTCAAGTTGATTTTGATTGGGTCCGAGGCGGCCGGAAACAAAAATGGTACCACCCTCCCGACCCAACGCTGAAATATGGAAGAGATACAACCAGGAGGGGGCGTGGCCTAAACTAGTAACGGTCACAGCAAACTAACGCTCTTATTTAAATCAACACTGTTAAGGACAAGCATATTAATAATAATAATAATAATATGCCATTTAGCAGACGCTTTTATCCAAAGCGACTTACAGTCATGCGTGCATACATTTTTACGTATGGGTGGTCCCGGGGATCAAACCATGCTCTACCAATTGAGCTACAGAGGACCATTAAGGTTAGAATATTGCAGAGAACAATCTAATTATTAATGTTGTAGAAAATTGTCTTTGTCTTCCGTCAAACACAAAGAACTTTCAGAGTTTTTTGTAGAATTCAGATAGACTTTATTACAATCAATATAGCCGAGGTGGTCTGCAGAGCATCTAACTTTCCACCTCTCAGCTCTCAGTTTATACAGTCAATTTACATACATTTTAGCTTAATCCCTCCCTCTTTGGTTCCTCCACCACTGTCTCCAGTTTTCACCTCTTGACCGCTCCGCCCACTTCCTTAACGGCGGTATCTGACTTCCCTCCCTTCTAGTTCCGTGTCTGGAAACAATAGTGGTGGGACCAAGCCCTGTCATGCAAAAATAACAGAGTGTGTTGTGTATGTGTGTGTGTGTATGTGTGTGTGTGTATGTGTGTGTGTGTGTGTGTGTGTGTGTGTGTGTGTGTGTGTGTGTGTGTGTGTGTGTGTGTGTGTGTGTGTGTGTGTGTATATGTATATGTACAGTTGAAGTCAGAAGTTTACATACACTTAGGTTGGAGTCATTAAAACTTGTTTTTCAACCACTCCACAAATGTCTTGTTAACAAACTATAGTTTTGGCAAGTCGGTTAGGACATCTACTTTGTGCATGACATAAGTAATTTTTCCAACAATTGTTTACAGACAGATTATTTGACTTATAATTCACTGTATCACAATTCCAGTGGGTCAGAAGTTTACATACACTAAGTTGACTGTGCCTTTAAACAGCTTGGAAAATTCCAGAAAATGATGTAATGGCTTTATAAGCTTCTGATAGGCTATTTGACATAATTTGAGTCAATTGGAGGTGTATCTGTGGATGTATTTCAAGGCCTACCTTCAAACTCAGTGCCTCTTTGCTTGACATCATGGGAAAATGAAAAGAAATCAGCCAAGACCTCAGAAGAAAAAAAATTGTAGACCTCCACAAGTCTGGTTCATCCTTGGGAGCAATTTCCAAACGCCTGAAGGTACCACGTTCATCTGTACAAACAATAGTACGCAAGTATAAACACCATGGGACCACGCAGCCGTCATACCACTCAGGAAGGAGACGCGTTCTGTCTCTTAGAG
Source organism: Coregonus clupeaformis (assembly GCF_020615455.1). Taxonomy (NCBI): domain Eukaryota; kingdom Metazoa; phylum Chordata; class Actinopteri; order Salmoniformes; family Salmonidae; genus Coregonus; species Coregonus clupeaformis. The sequence continues at coordinate 159,739 of NW_025534258.1, forward strand.
ATGAACATACTTTGGTGCGAAATGTGCAAATCAATCCCAGAACAACAGCAAAGGACCTTGTGAAGATGCTGGAGGAAACAGGTACAAAAGTATCTATATCCACAGTAAAATGAGTCCTATATCGACATAACCTGAAAGGCCGCCCAGCAAGGAAGAAGCCACTGCTCCAAAACCGCCATAAAAAAGCCAGACTACGGTTTGCAACTGAGCGACTTACAAATTGGTGCATTCACCTTATGATAGCCAGTGGGACAACCACTTTACAATATATAAACATTTAAAAAATAACATCTCCTTTTTTAGCTCCATGTTGGTCATGTTGTGATTAACTATGTTTATCTGTAGTCTGAGTCTGAAGAGATGTAACTACTGTATGGTCCACTGAATAATTCCCATCTTATCCCCACTCTGGGACTTTATTGGTCCCACATCTTTACAAATGGATATAGTGACTAATATATGAATACAGGGATATGTAGTGACTAACATAAGAACAACCATGTTTACGATATAAAGCACTAAGGTTATACTTTCAAACATTACCAATTCCAAAGGTAACAACATAAATGTTTCTACTCAAAATAAAATATAAGTGTCAGTATCCAAACACATTAAAAATACACAACAATAATGCAGCTCTGTTTCAAACATAATGTCTATTTAAGGCAGTTATCTTGCAATTGTATAAGCAATACATGAACTAGTGGATTATTTCCAATATTATGTCTTATAATATAATGTATTAATGTTTACAAGGTCTAGTAATGCTTGCTCTCCATTTCGGACACTTCCCTAACAACCGACTTCTGAATCTAAGCAGAACTTGTTTACTTCCCTAACAACCGACTTCTGAATCTAAGCAGAACCTGTTTACTTCCCTAACAACCGGCTTCTAACTCTAAGCAGAAACTGTTTACTTCCCTAACAACCGACTTCTGAATCTAAGCAGAACCTGTTTACTTCCCTAACAACCGACTTCTGAATCTAAGCAGAACCTGTTTACTTCCCTAACAACAGACTTCTGAATCTAAGCAGAACCTGTTTACTTCCCTAACAACCGACTTCTGAATATAAGCAGAACCTGTTTACTTCCCTAACAACATACTTCTGAATCTAAGCAGAACCTGTTTACTTCCCTAACAACAGACTTCTGAATCTAAGCAGAACCTGTTTACTTCCCTAACAACCGACTTCTGTATCTAAGCAGAACCTGTTTACTTCCCTAACAACCGATTTCTGAATCTAAGCAGAACCTGTTTACTTCCCTAACAACAGACTTCTGAATCTAAGCAGAACCTGTTTACTTCCCTAACAACAGACTTCTGAATCTAAGCAGAACCTGTTTACTTCCCTAACAACCGTCTTCTGAATCTAAGCAGAACCTGTTTACTTCCCTAACAACCGACTTCTGAATCTAAGCAGAACCTGTTCACTTCCCTAACAACCGACTTCTGAATCTAAGCAGAACCTGTTCACTTCCCTAACAACCGACTTCTGAATCTAAGCAGAACCTGTTCACTTCCCTAACAACCGACTTCTGAATCTAAGCAGAACCTGTTCACTTCCCTAACAACCGACTTCTGAATCTAAGCAGAACCTTGTTTAGGGGATTAAGAGACATGTCCGTGGACACTCGTAACCGGAAAACCCTTTGTAACATACACCTACTACATAGGTTAAGACATGAGAGAGGCGTAGTCTATCTTTTTTAGGATTCCTGGTTTTCCTCAGGCGTCCCCCATATGGGACTCCCAGTTCCAACACCAAAATCCATTTCAAATGTTACCTCACCTAGTTCCCTTAACTAATGCTTTGTCTATGTTTGCTTTTTATCCCATTTCCGACCTCATTCTAGAGTCATTATCACCACAAAAGTAATATGGAACAGGATATATAAGTCTGGGAGGATGAATATATCCAAGTCCAGGTTTCTCCAGCTGTTGCTGGTCCTTGTAGTCATGACAAGCCCCTCCTCTTCCTCCTGCCACCACCCTATCAAAGACATTCTGGGTTTCCGTAAGGGCAGTCAAGTGGTCCTCCTTTGACGTTGCTTCCCATTAGAATTCGTATAGTGTCCTGGTTTCCCTGGTAACTGGGAAACTGTCAAGTTCATTTCCATGTCAAGTTCATTTCCCATTCGGGTTCCGGTCCTTATGGTCGTTCTCCTCACAGTCATTTGTTTCACCGTGGTTCTGATTAACTGGGTTTTCAGCAATGGCAACAAACAGCAAAAATACTATTCCCGTTACTACCAGTGCTATGCTTATTATCATTGCCATTTTTAGTGAACATTGCTCCCCGTTTTCCAAATGTCAAGAACCAGCCAATCCCAGGCACACGTGTCCTGCCCAGCATTGTTCTGGACTTCCTGTCTCAATCCTTTAAGCTTGATCATTGCCTCAGAGAATATTCCTCCTGGGGAGGTATTATCTTGACTTCCTGTCTCAATCCTTTGAGCTTGATCATTGCCTCAGAGAATATTCCTCCTGGGGGCAGTATTATCTTGACTTCCTGTCTCAATCCTTTAAGCTTGATCATTGCCTCAGAGAATATTCCTCCTGGGGAGGTATTATCTTGACTTCCTGTCTCAATCCTTTAAGCTTGATCATTGCCTCAGAGAATATTCCTCCTGGGGAGGTATTATCTTGACTTCCTGTATCAATTCCTTTAAGCTTGATCATTGCCTCAGAGAATATTCCTCCTGGGGAGGTATTATCTTGACTTCCTGTCTCAATCCTTTAAGCTTGATCATTGCCTCAGAGAATATTCCTCCTGGGGAGGTATTATCTTGACTTCCTGTCTCAATCCTTTAAGCTTGATCATTGCATCAGAGAATATTCCTCCTGGGGGCAGTATTATTAGGACTAAAAGTTCAGCCCTCGCTTCCGAACATAACACAGACTCCGCCTTTTTCTGCTAGGAGCCAATCCAGAGCCTGTCTATTCTGCCAGGTCATCCTACTTGTTGCCTGTACTTGTTCTCCCAGCGCTGACAATGCTGATGTAACTGGTGTGAAATGGCTAGTTAGTTAACGGTGCGCACTAGTAGCGTTTCAATCGGTGACGTCACTCGCTCTGAGACCTTGAAGTAGTTGTTTCCCTGCAAGGGCCGCAGCCTTTTGTGGAGCGACGGGTAACGGTGTTTCGAGGGTCCCTGGTTCGAGCCCAGGTAGGGGCGAGGAGAGGGACGGAAGCAACACTGTTACACTGAGTCAGTATAATTTATGAACCTCTGTTGATTGTAATGTATTTAATTGTTCCATTTCACATTTTTATTAAGAGTTATCCAAAGAAATATTGATTCAAATCCTGATTTATTCATACTCCTCGCTTTACATTCATTGGGAATTCCTCTAGGTTAGCACCTATCTGTACGTTGGGGTCAGCTTCATACGGGGCGGCAGGTAGCTTAGTGGGTAAGAGCATTGTGCCAGTAACCGAAAGGTCGCTGGTTCTAATCCCTGAGCCGACTAGGTGAAAAATCTGTCGATGTGCCCTTAAGCAAGGCACTTAACCCTAATTGCTCATGTAAGTCGCTCTGGATAAGAGTGTCTGCTAAATGACTTAAATGTAAATATGCTCTTTCTGATCTATTTAGTATCTTGTATATCAACGTTTAAGGCCTTCCAGTCAACTATTTAAAACATTTTGTATCAGCTGTACTCTGGCACAGATCCCTTTCCGTCCTTTTGGCCATAACGTCCTTAGTTGCCCCTGACAGACCCAGAAGAAATTCTCAATGGCCCCCCGACTGATCCTCATAAGGAACGATCAGTGGTGATGCCAGTGTCTGATTTTCGCATACTTCCGGGATAACTATTACCCCAGTACTTGACCCTGCTGCCTGATAAATTTTTCTTTGAGGGGTGTCTGCATTCCAAAAGCTATCTGTATCTAGGTGTCATGTTGTTTCACATTCTCCCTTGAATTCTCCCAAATGATATAACCCGATTGTTTTGTTGTAAAACTCATATTTCCGCTCATAGTCTATTTGATATTTCTCTGGTGCTTCCCCTTTCCTGGTTTCTATTCTAGCGTCTAATTGCTTACACTTCTCTCCCCATCCTGGTTGATTATAAAATTGTTCATATTTAGGATTTCCTAAAATATGACAAACATTCTGCTGGGCAATACGGTCTTTCCTAGTCCCTTAGACGACAGAAGTAGTGATTTAAACGTAGCCCAGTCCTGGTAGCTGTGGGGATTTGGTACTACTGTTAATTATTTTAAAAAGGGAGACGAAGTGCAGATTAGACAGTTTTCTTTCATTGTAATGTAGTATATTGTCCCCGTCTATACCAGTCATTGTAATGTAGTATATTGTCCCCGTCTATACCAGTCATTGTAATGTAGTATATTGTGACCATCTATACCAGTCATTGTAATGTAGTATATTGGGCCCGTCTATACCAGTCATTGTAATGTAGTATATTGTCCCCGTCTATACCAGTCATTGTAGTGTAGTATATTGTGGCCGTCTATACCAGTCATTGTAATGTAGTATATTGTGCCCGTCTATACCAGTCATTGTAATGTAGTATATTGTGCCCGTCTATACCAGTCATTGTAATGTAGTATATTGTGCCCGTCTATACCAGTCATTGTAATGTAGTATATTGTGACCATCTATACCAGTCATTGTAATGTAGTATATTGTGCCCGTCTATACCAGTCATTGTAATGTAGTATATTGTGCCCGTCTATACCAGTCATTGTAATGTAGTATATTGGGCCCGTCTATACCAGTCATTGTAATGTAGTATATTGTGCCCGTCTATACCAGTCATTGTAATGTAGTATATTGTGCCCGTCTATACCAGTCATTGTAATGTAGTATATTGTGACCATCTATACCAGTCATTGTAATGTAGTATATTGTGCCCGTCTATACCAGTCATTGTAATGTAGTATATTGTGCCCGTCTATACCAGTCATTGTAATGTAGTATATTGTGGCCGTCTATACCAGTCATTGTAATGTAGTATATTGTGCCCGTCTATACCAGTCATTGTAATGTAGTATATTGTGCCCGTCTATACCAGTCATTGTTTAGCTCCTCCTTCCATTCTCTTCCTTCTGCTTCTGCTGGGGCTCTAACATGTAAGGGGTTTAGTGAACTTTCCCAAGGAATAACTACTTCGGCAACACTGTCCCCTGGACACGTAGTATTTGTAACTACTACATCAAATTGTTTATCTAAGTCTTGGGCTGTTATTCTTATGTCTATGATCCACCTGTCGTTCCTTTTATTATCCTGAGGTCACAGTTACCCATGATCCACCTGTCGTTCCTTTTATTATCCTGAGGTCACAGTTACCCATGATCCACCTGTCGTTCCTTTTATTATCCTGAGGTCACAGTTACCCATGATCCACCTGTCATTCCTTTTATTATCCTGAGGTCACAGTTACCCATGATCCACCTGTCGTTCTTTTTATTATCCTGAGGTAACAGTTACCCATGATCCACCTGTCATTCCTTTTATTATCCTGAGGTCACAGTTACCCATGATCCACCTGTCATTCCTTTTATTATCCTGAGGTCACAGTTACCCATGATCCACCTGTCGTTCCTATTATTAGGTCACAGTTACCCATGATCCACCTGTCGTTCCTTTTACTATCCTGAGGTCACAGTTACCCATGATCCACCTGTCGTTCCTTTTATTATCCTGAGGTCACAGTTACCCATGATCCACCTGTCGTTCCTTTTACTATCCTGAGGTCACAGTTACCCATGATCCACCTTTGTTCCTTTTATTATCCTGAGGTCACAGTTACCCATGATCCACCTGTCGTTCCTTTTATTATCCTGAGGTCACAGTTACCCATGATCCACCTGTCGTTCCTTTTACTATACTGAGGTCACAGTTACCCAACGCAATTTCCCCATAATCCTTGTGCTGGTTCCTCCTATTCCAATAATGATTTGACCCTCGTACTTTAATAGCGATCCCTTTCTGTACTTCAGTTGTGGTTCCTGCTTGTGCAAGAATATACATTCCAATCCTGTCTGTTTCTCTTCTCTGTCTTTTTCTTGTGCTCTTTACTATTGTCAGTATGCCATTTTCCTTACACAACTGTTCTGGTTTCCAATTTCTGTTAGGAGGACTAGTCAAGGGTAGAGAAATCAATGGTGGGGAAATCTGGTGAGTCTTGGTAGTCTTGTAGGATCTTGGAGGTCTTGTAGGATCTTGGAGGTTACGTAGTATTTATAAGGTCCTCTGAATGGGGAGCAGCATTTATTTTTCAACTGGAAACAATGAGCCCAATCAGTCCTCCATGACAACAACATCATCAGCAACAGAATGGGGCTATTCAATCCTTCGTTTTTGAGTTATGCTCAGGAGAAACAATTTGTCTAATCTATACTTCCATAATTCCAACTCCTGTTCTTGAAGACTGGAAATCTGACAGACAGTTTTTTCTGTAGGCCTAAATATATAACCTAATCATATTATTATCTATAGTAGAAAGCAATGGGTTAGAAGATGCCTTCATAACAAACTCATAAAGTTAAATGCAACATCCATTTATGGCCAGCTACATAACCTCTAACATTGACTTATCCTGCAATAGATGTTCAATTGGTAATATTAAATGTGTCTTCTTCTAATGCCTCTTAAGCAGGTTGACGTTTATTGTGATGAGTCTTGTCCTGGAGGCAGAACTGAGGGATTTCTGCTAGATGGGCCAGCTGCAGTCAACATTGGCTATACTGTCAATTTTCATGAAAACACAAATGTAAGGTTAGGGTTATTTAATGTTAGGGTTAGGCATTAGGGTTAGCAGTGTGGTTAAGGTTAGGGTTATTTAATGTTAGGGTTAGGCATTGGGGTTAGCAGTGTGGTTAAGGTTAGGGTTATTTCATGTTAGGGTTAGGCATTAGGGTTAGCAGTGTGGTTAAGGTTAGGGTTATTTCATGTTAGGGTTAGGCATTAGGGTTAGCAGTGTGGTTAAGGTTAGGGTTATTAATGTTAGGGTTAGGCATTAGGGTTAGCAGTGTGGTTAAGGTTAGGGTTATTTCATGTTAGGGTTAGGCATTAGGGTTAGCAGTGTGGTTAAGGTTAGGGTTATTTAATGTTAGGGTTAGGCATTAGGGTTAGCAGTGTGGTTAAGGTTAGGGTTATTTCATGTTAGGGTTAGGCATTAGGGTTAGCAGTGTGGTTAAGGTTAGGGTTATTTAATGTTAGGGTTAGGCATTAGGGATAGCAGTGTGGTTAAGGTTAGGGTTATTTCATGTTAGGGTTAGGCATTAGGGTTAGCAGTGTGGTTAAGGTTAGGGTTATTTAATGTTAGGGTTAGGCATTAGGGTTAGCAGTGTGGTTAAGGTTAGGGTTATTTAATGTTAGGGTTAGGCATTAGGGTTAGCAGTGTGGTTAAGGTTAGGGATATTTCATGTTAGGGTTAGGCATTAGGGTTAGCAGTGTGGTTAAGGTTAGGGTTATTTAATGTTAGGGTTAGGCATTAGGGTTAGCAGTGTGGTTAAGGTTAGGGATATTTCATGTTAGGGTTAGGCATTAGGGTTAGCAGTGTGGTTAAGGTTAGGGTTATTTCATGTTAGGGTTAGGCATTGGGGTTAGCAGTGTGGTTAAGGTTAGGGTTATTTAATGTTAGGGTTAGGCATTAGGGTTAGCAGTGTGGTTAAGGTTAGGGTTATTTAATGTTAGGGTTAGGCATTAGGGTTAGCAGTGTAAAGTAACTGAAAGTAATCAGATTACGTTACTGACTGTCAGTAATCCAAAAGTTAGTTACTGATGAGAATTCTGGACTGTAGATTTAGAAAGTAACTTACCCAGGCCTCCCAAGTGGTGTAGCGGTCTAAGGCACTGTGTCGCAGTGCTTGAGGCGTCACTACAGACCCGGGTTCGATCCCAGGCGGTGTCACAGCCTGCCGTGACTGTGAGACCCATGAGGCGTCACTACAGACCCGGGTTCGATCCCAGGCGGTGTCACAGCCTGCCGTGACTGTGAGACCCATGAGGCGTCACTACAGACCCGGGTACGATCCCAGGCGGTGTCACAGCCTGCCGTGACTGTGAGACCCATGAGGCGTCACTACAGACCCGGGTTCGATCCCAGGCGGTGTCACAGCCTGCCGTGACTGTGAGACCCATGAGGCGGCGCAAAAAAAATGGGCCTCAAAATTGCCGTCAGGATCTCGTCACGGTATCTTTGGCATTTAAATTGCCATCGGTAAAATGCTATTGTGTCCGTAGCTTATGCCTGCTCATACCATAACCCCACCATGGGGCATTCTGTTGACATCAGCAAACCGCTCACCCACACGACGCCATACACGTGCTCTGCAGTTGTGAGGCCGGTTGGACGTACGGCCAAATTCTCTAAAACAACGTTGGAGGCGGCTTATGGTAGAGAAATTAACATTCAATTCTCTGGCAACAACTCTGGTGGACATTCCTGCAGTCAGCACGCCAATTGCATGCTTCTTCAAAACTCTAGTCATCTGTGGCATTGCATTGTGTGATAAAACTGCATATTTTAAAGTGGCCTTTTATTGTGCCTAGCACAAGGTGCACCTGTGTAATGATCATGCTGTTTAATCAGCTTCTTGATATGCCACAGCTGTGAAGTGGATGGATTATTATGGCAAAGGAGGAGAAATGCTCAGTAACAGGGGTGTGAACAACATTTGAGAGAAATAAGCTTTTTGTGAGTATGGAAAATGTCTGGAATCTTTTATTTCAGCTCATGAAAGATGGGACCAACACTTTACGTTGTTGCTTTTATATTTTTGTTCAGTATAGTTTATTTATATAGCACATTTCAGACATGAAATGCAACGCAATTCACAGGAAAAAATGAATAAAAGCTATGAAAATAAAAACTGAAATATTTACTAGACAACAAACAGTGGATAAAAAACTAAAGAATATCAATAAAAGCTGAAAGACTAAAGAGCATCTAAGGAAATAACATTGGTTAAAACAGTAAGAATATGATGTAATATCCAGCCCAAAATATAAGCTGGTTTTACTACACTGTTTATAAACAATATAATTGTGCAACAAAAAAAATCTGTTAATCACATAAATTATTATGATTACTAAATGTTACATGAAATGGAAATATTATGAAATATCAAAACCGAATGTACACCCCTTTGTTAATATGTATTGGCAATAATTCATTTCCAATAGGGAGGCATGGAATAATAAAAAATGTATATTTTGTCAGGCTGGATGTTTGAAATATGAGTAGGTGATTTGAGTCATGCTTCTTCAGTAGTGGAATAAAGACAATTAGCACTTGAATGTTGTAAAGAAATACTGGAGTGATGTAAGATTGTTAATAAAACAGTTCATAGACGCATGTGTTATCCTGCGTCAATGTTTATAGGCTGCAAGTACGTTGAAATGAAGTTGTTTTCAAGTCGTTGAAACAACGACCTAAAAAATACATATTTTTAACTTTAACTTTCAACCAAAACCAAACGTAGATTGGACCTCGAGCATAGTCTTCTTTTCAACATCTTTTCAACTATATTTTGCAAGGTGGGATACTGCCCAATGTCAAAACACCGTTTTAACGTGTCCAAATCAATAACCAATATGCAGAAATAGTTTGTGATAAATGGAAAACCTAAACATAACATGTACTATCGACACAAACATGTTCCACAATAGTAATCATTATACTTGTATTTATTTAAACAACCACCTTATTAACTGCACAAGCACCAAAAACACAGTCGTTTTGACAAGTGGCAATAAATCACTAATATCGATTAGGGGGGAAAATCAGGTTGTATGTGCTGTTGAAACTAACACAACAAAAAAATACACATGGAAACGGGCGATATCTTTTACTTAACTGGTTAGAGGACAACCTGCAGAAGACAGTCAGCTACATTTTGGAGTGATGCATTTAAATTTAGCGGTCCCCAAAAGGAAGAGAAACGCAACACTTATTTGTCATCACTCATATCGATATCACGTTGAAATCAATTGGGGAGGGGGGAGATGAGGTTGCACGTCCTGTTAAAACTAACAGCTCAAAAACCACACAGAATCTGGGAATAATGTGTACATCACTGGTCAGAGGACAATTTGTAGAAAACAGCTAGATACATTTAGAAGTGTTGCATTTTGATTCAAGTGGGTCGCCAACGTGGTAAGTGTAACACAACTCATTTCAGAGCCTGAATTTTTCCCGATGAGGGTAATATTCATATCACGTTGAAATCAATAGAACAGGGGGCAAACGTTTAGGGTTCTACATTGTGAAATTCATTAAAATAGTCATACAACAATGTTAAAACATTGTGACATTATTTAATTGATAATCATGAAACAACTCCTTCATGTATGTACTTTCTGATGTTTAATCAGAGTTCTTTTACCAGCGTATCTCTTGCCACATTGATCACAGCTATAAGATTTCTCTCCTGTGTGTGTTCTCTGATGTGACATCAGGATGTTTGGCTGAGTAAAACTCTTCCCACATTGATCGCAACTATAAGGTTTTGCTCCAGTGTGTGTTCTCAAATGTACCATCAGGTTGCTTGAGTGATTAAAACTTTTCCCACATTGATAACAGCTATAAGGTTTCTCTCCTGTGTGTGTTCTCTGGTGTGATTCTAAATATTGGGACGAAACAAAACTCTTCCCACAGTCAGAGCAGCGGTACGGTCTCTCTCCTGTGTGTGTTCTCTGGTGTATAGTCAGCTGGCTAGATGAAGTAAAATTCTTCCCACATTGATCGCATTTATAAGGTTTCTCTCCTGTGTGTGTTCTCAAATGTACCTTCAGGCAGCTTGAGTGAGTAAAACTCTTCCCACATTGATTACAGCTATAAGGTTTCTCTCCTGTATGGATTCTCATATGTCTTTTAAGGTCTGCTGAAGAGTTGAATATATTCCCACACTCAGAGCAGCAGTGAGATTTCTTCCCTGTGGGTTTCCGCTGGTGTTTCTTGAGGTGTTCTGATCTGGAGGGACTCTTCTCTGCCTCCTCAGCTTCATGATGTTGTTGAGGCTCCCCAGAGGATCCACGATAGTCACGTCTCTCTTCTGTGTGAACGACAAAGTCAGACAGATGGCTAAAGGGCCACAACAGCAGAAATACTGTTTATTTGAGGTAAAAGGTGATGCCCAGAGCGTACCCATGAAGCTGTACAACAATTGACATCTGTTAAATTATTTGACAATTGTCTTAAGACAGTCAAGTGAGCAATAATAGTAATATCTTGTCTTGTTTTCACATTAGTAGTAACATCGATGATTGTAGGCTAGAAATATGAATACACACAAAACATATGAACAAAATCATCCACTGTGAAAGTTGATACTTGCAGGCCCTTCATATGTAGGCTATGAGCAGCACTTCGTTAAATTGATCAAATCAGTTATTGTTTTCTTGATCAAACCGTGAGCAACACCTGTCAAACTCATTTCTCTCAAAACATTTACATTACATTTTGCAATTTAGTCATTTAGCAGACGCTCTTATCCAGAGCGACTTACAGTTAGTGAATATATATATATATATATTTTTATACTGCCCCCCCCCCCGTGGGAATCAAACCCACAACCCTGGCGTTGCAAACGCCATGCTCTATCAACTGAGCTACATCCCTGCCGGCCATTCCCTCCCCTACCCTGGACGACGCTGGGCCAATTGTGCGCCGCCCATGAGTCTCCCGGTCGCGGCCGGCTGCGACAGAGCCTGGATTCGAACCAGGATCTCTAGTACATTTGAGAACGCACACTGGAAAGAAACCTTATAGCTGTGTGGTCCTCTGTAGCTCAGCTGGTAGAGCACGGCGCTTGTAACGCCAAGGTAGTGGGTTCGATCCCCGGGACCACCCATACACAAAAATGTATGCACGCATGACTGTAAGTCGCTTTGGATAAAAGCGTCTGCTAAATGGCATATTATTATTATTATTATAGTGGCACAGTTAGCACTGCAGGGATGTCGATTCACACGGGACTAGTATTACCAGAGGACCTTGGAGTTCGCCAAAAAACAGTAGGTTATTCTGGCTTGAATTGTTCCTCTCCTGCCATGTAAAAATGACTGCCATGGCAGATTCAGACGGGACTAAAATTACAGATGTGGTGTTTTGTGCTTGTGCATATAATTACATTCAGAACCGCGGACAGCGACAGTATCCAAAGCGGGAGAAAGTACATTTGTTATAAAATAATATTAGATTTATTAGTGTTGCATCATTATTTGTACATAATATAACCATATACAATTTATGTATCACATGTCTTAGAGCGATGGACTGTGCCATCTCCGTGGCCTCCACAAAGTCTTGTGCACCAGCTGTTCCGGACGACTGTATGATCACTCTCTCCTTAGCCGATGTGAGTAAGACCTTTAACCCCTGTAAATCTAAGCCGTTGGGGGAGGGGGGCTAAACTGACATATGGAATTGTTTTAAGATGGTCGTACTATGGATTACTTAAATTACTTAGATTGAAGCAAATTTGCGTCAATTGACTCCAAGGGGTTAAACAGGTTAATCTTCACAGACAGATTACCAGGACGCGTACTCAGAGCATGCACTGACAAGCTGGCAAGAGTCTTCACTGACATTTTAAAACGTCTCCCTGACCGCGTCTGTAATACCTACATGTTTCAAGCAGAGGCATTAATATGGAGTTGGTCCCCCCTTTGCTGCTATAACAGCCTCCACTCTTCTAGGAAGGCTTTCCACTAGATGTTGGAACATTGCTGCGGGGACTTGCTTCCATTCAGCCACAAGAGCTTTAGTTAGGTCGGGCACTGACGTTGGGCAATTAGGCCTGGCTCGCAGTCGGCCTTCCAATTCATCCCAAAGGTGTTCGATGGGGTTGAGGTCAGGGCTCTGTGCAGGCAAGTCAAGTTCTTCCACACCGATCTCGACAAACCATTTCTGTTTGGACTTCGCTTTGTGCACGGGGGCATTGTCATGCTGAAACAGGAAAGGGCCTTCCCCAAACTGTTGCCACAAAGTTGGAAGCACAGAATCGTCTAGAATGTCACTGTATGCTGTAGCGTTAAGATTTCCCTTCACTGGAACTAAGGGGACCGAACCATGAATAACAGCCCCAGGCCATTATTCCTCCTCCACCAAACATTACAGTTGGCACTATGCATTGGGGCAAGTAGTGTTCTCCGGGCGTCCGCTAAACCCAGATTCGTCCGTCGGATTGATCACTCCAGAGAACGCTTTTCTACTGCTCCAGAGTCCAATGGCAGCGAGCTTTACGCCACTCCAGCCGACACTTGGCATTGCGCATGGTGATCTGGGGCTTGTGTGCGGCTGCTCGGCCATGGAAACCCATTTCATGAAGCGCCCGACTAACAGTTATTCTGCTGACGTTGCATCCAGAGGCAGTTTGGAACGCGCTTCAGCACTCGGCGGGCCCGTTCTGTGAGCTTGTGTGGCCTACCACTTCGCGGTTCAGCCGTTGTTGCTCCTAGACGTTTCCACTTCCCAATAACAGCACTTACAGTTGACCAGGGCAGCTCTGGCAGGGCATAAATTTGACGAACTGACTTGTTGGAAAGGTGGCATCCTATGACGGTGCTACGTTTAAAGTCACTGAGCGCTTCAGTAAGGCCATTCTACTGCCAATGTTTGTCTATGGAAATTGCATGGCTGTGTGCTCGATTTTATACACCTGTCAAATACATTTGCAGAATATTATCCAATGACTTATCAACAGCTCCAACAATTTGACCCCCACAGGAAAGCCTCACTGGCAGATATAGAAAGACCCATAAACTGTATAGTCATTGATTCCTGAAGAATATAACTTCTAAATGCCTCAAATGTCAACTGCTTACCCCATCAGAAACCAAAACATGAGCTCGTATAATGCCACTGTTTGTAAACAAACACTGTATAGCCTCAAAATTTGGTTAAAACTGTGATTTTGACCTTATGGATGGCCAGTCCTTGTATTCATAGTGTAGTGAATTCAGGGGGTAGCCCTGAGCTGGACTCAAACCTGGGTCCAGAGAGTGTCAAGCCAACACCTTATAACTGTTATACCAAGATGTCTGAACTTCTTGATGAGGTCGCTAGGTTTTGGGTTAAGGTTGCTACAATAGCTTTCTCTATGAATTTGAGAGTGGTTACATTTCTCCAGCCCCCATCCCTCAGCTTTTTACCAAACCAAGTCTCTCTGGGCAGCCATTTTGTTGCTGTTTAAATCCTAGGTTGTTCCTTTAAAAAAGCCACATCAATCAATCAACCAATCTGCAGTGGCAGAATGACAAAGCGGTCATTCTGCCACTGTTTTGGTAATAAGATGATGATGGGGCTGGAGAAATGTAACTACTCTCACATTCATAGACAGACCTATGGATGCAAGGACTGACCATTCATGACATCAACATTATAGTTTTAACCATGTTGAGGCGATACAGTGTTGGTTTACATTTACATTGTTTCTAAACATTGGAGTAAAAAAAGCTTATTTTGGGATCTGATGGGGTAAGACAGTTGAACTAAGCTCATGAGGCATGTGTTATATTCTTCAAGAATATAAATCATTTAAAAGTCCAAATATGGATGTAGCAACTGCATATTTCCCCTTTAACACCACACATCAGATTAACAACTGCAGAGTTTGTGCCTCTGTTTTTAAGACAGTACTTACTAGTGTTAATCAGGGCCCGGTTTCTCAAGACCATCTTACTGCTAAGTTCATCATTAGAACCATTGGATGCCTTAAGATGCCTTTGGGAAACCGGAACCAGATATCCAGTTCCCTCCTCTTCTTCCTCCTTCTTTTTCGATGCGACAGTCATCGCCCCCTCCTCTTTCACTCCAAACACGGGAGCCCCCTCTTCTTTCACTGTAACATCCTCCTCCTCTTTCACTCTGAACGCGTCTTCCTCTTCTTTCACTGTAACATCCTCTTCCTCTTTCACTCTGAACGCGTCTTCCTCTTCTTTCACTGTAACGTCTTTCTCTTCTTCTTTCACGGTAACAGCCTCACCCTCTACTTGTTTTTGTATTGTAACATCCTCCTCTTCCTCCTCCTCTTTCACTAGAGCTTCTTTCTCCGTCCAGCAGACCTCCTCTTCTTTAGCAGGAGGAGAGTAGCTTAGTGAGCTCATGGTCGGGGATGTTAGCTAGCTAGGCTAGTGCTAACTTAACCAGCCAGCTAGCTGACCAATAACAACAACACCGTAAATATGAAATTAAATGGGATAACTAACTAGACGACAGAAGTGGGTTTAAAACACAGTGGCTAATATACACGAAAGCGTCTAAAGAGCTTTATTGGTTGGGCTATTTTGGCTAGCAAGCTACCGAGGTGTCTGACTAACTGTTGCTGCTGTTGAAAGAAGCGTCCCGTCCACTAGATTATACGTCACACTAGCAGCATAGCCTTAAAGTCCCACATCGCCATCTGCTGACTGGAGTGGGTAACGAAGTTGAGTAAAATGTAGATTTTATTTTCAGACAAAAAGTTAAAGGGTAGGAAGCATGTGTTTTTACTCACCAATGTAACAACACAGTGTGGTTAAAGACTTAGGAACTTAGTTGTAGTCACGATCTGGTTACCTATTAAGTTCAAACAGTTATGTTTTTGCGTTATTACATATTTATTAACTTATTTCCAGATATCTTCTAAACTACCCACAATGCACTATTTCTCAACGTCATATGGAGGATCTACTCTGTGCTACCGAGTTTGTATGCTAGCTCGGTAGCTAGCTCAAGCTGGATAACGTTAGCCACGCCTCATGTTTTTCATGCACTGTGTGGTTGTGTTATCTAGTGGGAACCTGTTACCACAATAGGCTCTGGTGCCTTCTTGCCGTGGGCTCAAGAACACACCTCATGTGACATACTAGACCCTGGCAGTAAATCTAATACTCAGGTGCTTTAAGTCATGCATGAAAGGTCTGGGGTGGTTCCGTGGTTATAAGTTACTGACCTAAAACTCACTAGTTTCTATAACTCTCGTCTTCCTAAAACTCACTAGCTTCTAGAACTCTGGTCTTCCTAAAACTCACTAGCTTCTAGAACTCTGGTCTTCCTAAAACTCACTAGCTTCCAAAACTCACTGGCTTCTAGAACTCTGGTCGTCCCAAAACTCACTAGCTTCTAGAACTCTGGTCTTCCTAAAACTCATTAGCTTCCAAAACTCACTGGCTTCTAGAACTCTCGTCTTCCTAAAACTCACTAGCTTCTAAAACTCACTAGCTTCTAGAACTCTGGTCTTCCTAAAACTCATTAGCTTCTAGAACTCTCGTCTTCCTAAAACTCATTAGCTTCTAGAACTCTCGTCCCCTTGGAACGAGCCCAAACAAAACTCATCTCCAATACAGAAAAACGTGCAGTCAAAATAAATTGTGATCCATGACAACGCACTGGCTAAATGCAAAACACAAATCGTTTTGACTGCCCACCCTTGAGACAATCAGCAACCAAGTTGTCCTTACCACGGACATGTCTGATTTCAAGAGGAAACTCCTGCAATATCCGTAGGAACTTTCCACCTCACTGCGGAGCTTCTCTCTCTTTTCAGGGTTCACTCGATAGGCATGTTGTTGGATCGGGGCCGAGTCCCCAATGTCATACTCTAGTACATTTGGGTTGGCACATCTGAGAATGAACTCAGGTATTCTACAAGCAGGGCAACAATGTCAATATAATTGTACCCCAAAATGGTCAGTTCGTTGCATAAATTATGATTACTAAATGTTGCATGAATTGTAAATATGAAATATCAAAACAGAATGATCACCCCTTTGTTAATATGTATTGGCAATAATTCACTTAATGGTGAGGCATTGAATAATAAAACATATATATTTTGTCAGGCTGGATGTTTGAAATATGAGTAGGTGATTTGAGTCATGCTTCTTCAGTAGTGGAATAAAGACAAGTAGCACTTGAATGTTGTAAAGAAATACTGGAGTGATGTAAGATTGTTAATAAAACTGATTATAGACCAATTTATTATACTGCGTCCATGTTTATAGGCTGCAAGTACGTTGAAATTAAGTTGTTGTCAAGTCGTTGAAAAAAACGACCTGAAAATACATATTTTCAACTAAAACCGAATGTAAACTCAGCAACAAAAAAAAGTCCTCTCACTGTCAACTGCGTTTATTTTCAGCAAACTTCATTAAGGCACAACATGTGTAAATATTTGTATGAACACAACAAGATTCAACAACTGAGACATAAACTGAACAAGTTCCACACACAAATAATGTGTCCCTGGGGGGGGTCAAAATCAAAATCAAAAGTAACAGTCAGTATCTGGTGTGGCCACCAGCTGCATTAAGTACTGCAGTGCATCTCCTCCTCATGGACTGCACCAGATTTGCCAGTTCTTGCTGTGAGATGTTACCCCACTCTTCCACCAAGGCACATACAAGTTCCCGGACATTTCTGGGGGAATTGCCCTAGCCCTCACCCTCCGATCCAACAGGTCCCAGACGTGCTCAATGGGATTGAGATCCGGGTTCTTCACTGGCCATGACAGAACACTGACATTCCTGTCTTGCAGGAAATCACGCACAGAATGAGCAGTATGGCTGGTGGCATTGTCATGTCAGGATGAGCCTGCAGGAAGGGTACCACATGAGGGAGGATGCCTCCTTGCAGCATGCATAAGGCACGTTCACGCAGATGAGCAGGGACCCTGGGCATATTTCTTTTGGTGTTTTCCAGAGTCAATAGAAAGGCCTCTTTTGTGTCCTAAGTTTTCATAACTGTGACCTTAATTGCCTACCATCTGTAAGGTCTTAACGACCGTTCCACAGGTGCATGTTCATTAATTATTTATGGTTCATTGAACAAGCATGGGAAACAGTGTTTAAACCCTTTACAATGAAGATCTGTGAAGTTATTTTGGATTTTTACAAATTATCTTTGAAAGACAGGGTCCTGAAAAAGGGGACGTTTCTTTTTTTGCTGAGTTTATATTGGACATCAGGCATAGTCTTCTTTTCAATGTCTTTTCAATGACATTTTGCTACGTGGGAAACCTCAATGTCAAAACACAGTTTTAACATGTCCAAATCAATAACCAATATGCAAAAACAGTTTGTGATATATTGAAAACCGAAACCTAAACTGTACTATCTACACAAATGTGCCACAATAATCATATTAAAACAAGCACTTTATAAACTGCACAAGCACCAACAATAAGTCACTGATATCGATTATGGGGGAGATCAGGTTGTACCTGCTGTTGAAACTAACACAACTAAAAAAACACATGGAAATGGGAGATATCTTTTACTTCACTGGTTAGAGGACAACCTGCAGAAGACAGTCAGCTACATTTTGGAGGGATGCATTTACATTTATGGGTCGCTAAACAAAGGAACGCAACACTTATTTCATCGATATCATGTTGAAATCAATTGCGCAAGAGGGGGGGAGATGAGGTTGCACGTCCTGTTAAAACGAATAGCTCAAACACCACATGGAATCTGGGAATAATGTGTACATCACTGGTTGAAGGACAATTTGTAGAAAACAGCTAGCTACATTTTGAAGTGTTGCATTTTGATTCAAGTGGGTTGCCAACAAGGTAATGTAACACAACTTTTTTTTCTTTCACTTTTTGTTAAATCACATGTATACTCTTTCAATTCAGAGCCTGGATTTTTCCCAGAGGCTAATATCCATATCATGCTGAAATAAATTGAACAGGGGGGAAACGTTTAGGGTTCTACATTGTGATATTAATTAAAATACGCCTACTACAATGTTTAAATATTCTACACTGTGACATTATTTCAGTGATATCATGAAACAACTCCTTCATGTATGTATTTTCTGATGTTTGATCAGAGATATTTTATCAGAGTATCTCTTGTCACATGATCACAGCTATATGTCTTCTCTCCTGTGTGAGTTCTCAGATGTACTATAAGGCCACTTGACTGCATAAAACTCTTCCCACATTGGACAGTAATATTATTCAAAATTTCCTGTGTGTGTTGTTTAATTTACAAAAAAAGTAAGCCGAGGTAAATCTTCACAATCAGCTATAAGGTTTCTCTCCTGTGTGTGTTCTCTGGTGCGCTATCAGGGGAGGTTGACCGAGTAAAACTCTCCCACATTGAGTACAACTATAAGGTTTCTCTCCTGTGTGTGTTCTCTGGTGTTTCGTCAGATCGCAAGATGCAACAAAACTCTTCCCACATTGAGTACAGCTATAAGGTTTCTCTCCTGTGTGTGTTCTCTGGTGCACTATCAGGGAGCTTGACCGAGTAAAACTCTTCCCACATTGAGTACAACTATATGGTGATTTCTCTCCTGTGTGTGTTCTCTGGTGTGATTTTAAATCTCTTAACCTAACAAAAGTCTTTCCACAGTCAGAGCAGTCGTAAGGTTTCTCTCCTGTGTGTGTTCTCAGATGTACTATCAGGGAGGTTGACCGAGTAACACTCTTCCCACATTGAGTACAACTATAAGGTGATTTCTCTCCTGTGTGTGTTCTCTGGTGCACTATCAGGGAGCTTGACCGAGTAAAACTCCTCCCACATTGACTACAGCTATAAGGTTTCTCTCCTGTGTGTATTCTCAGATGTACTATCAGGGAGGTTGACCGAATAAAACTCCTCCCACATTGATCACAGCTATAAGGTTTCTCTCCTGTGTGTGTTCTCAGATGTACTATCAGGGAGCTTGACCGAGTAAAACTCCTCCCACATTGATCACAGCTATAAGGTTTCTCTCCTGTGTGTACTCGCTGGTGTATTTTAAGTTCTGATGAAGACCTGCAACGTTTCCCACAGTCAGAGCAGCAGTGAGATTTCTTCCCAGTGGGTCTCAGATGGTTTTTCTTAAGGTGTTCTGATCTGGAGAGAGACCTTTCTGCCTCGTCAGCATCATGTTGTTGAGGCTCCCCAGAGGATCCACGATAGCCACGTCTGTCTCCTGTGTGAACGACAAAGTCAGACAGATGGTTAAAGAACCACAACAGCAGAAATACACTGTTTATTTGAGGTAAAAGGTGATACCCAGAGCGTACCCATGAAATTGTACAACAACTGACATCTTTAATTATTTGACAATTGTCTTAAGACAGTCAAGTGAGCAACAATAGTCATCTTTTGTCTTGTTTTCAGATTAGTAGTAACATCGATGATTCTAGGCTCGAAATAAGTTATTAAAGTTGGTAAAATCCTAAGCAGAGTGCCAGAAGACTTTTACTCTCCAATATAGGACCCTTTCTGTGTTTGCCGTTTGTTGCTATGCAACACAATTCGGCTGCAGAAACTCCTCCATGCTAATGCAGAAATCGCTAGTTATGGATGTAGTACATCTGCATGGAGCAAAAATGGTGAGCAAAGATTTTAGTTTTTCACAATGTATTCTGAATATTACCACACATTATCAGAGCAAGATCGGGAGTGCTACTCAAGGAAACTCACATTAAGCTCTGTGTCGTAAAATGCTCTTTGGCTACCTTTGCACACTAAGTGTATGCCAAATTGGCCCATAACTTCACCTAACAATAACATACAGTACCAGTCAAAAGTTTGGACACAACTACTCATTCAAGGGTTGTTCTTTATTTTTACTATTTTCTACATTGTAGGACAATAGTGAAGACATCAAAACTATGAAATAACACACATGGAATCATGTAGTGACCAAAATAATAATAATAATAATAATAATAAAATAGTGTTAAACTAATCAAAATATATTTTATATTTGAGATTCTTCAAATAGCCACCCTTTGCCTTGATGACAGCTTTGCACACTCTTGGCATTCTCTCAAGCAGCTTCATCTGGAATGCTTTTCCAACAGTCTTGAAGGAGTTCCCACATATGCTGAGCACTTGTTGGCTGCTTTTCCTTCACTCTGCGGTTCAACTCATCCCAAACCATCTCAATTGGGTTGAGGTCGGGGGATTGTGGAGGCCAGGTCATCTGATGCAGCACTCCATCACTTTCCTTGGTAAAATAGCCCTTACACAGCCTGGAGGTGTGTTGGGTCATTGTCCTGTTGAAAAACAAATGATAGTCCCACTAAGCCCAAACCAGATGGGATGGCGTATCACTGCAGAATGCTGTGGTAGCCATGCTGGTTAAGTGTGCCTTGAATTCTAAATAAATCACAGACAGTGTCACCATCACAGCACCCCCACATCACCACACCTCCTCCTCCATGCTTCACGGTGGGAACTACACACGCGGAGATCATCCGTTCACCCACATCGCGTCGCACAAAGACACGGCGGTTGGAACCAAAAATCTCAATTTCCACCGGTCTAATGTCCATTGCTCGTGTTTCTTGGCCCAAGCAGATCTCTTCTTCTTATTGGTGTCCTTTAGTAGTTGTTTTTTTGCAGCAATTCAACCATGAAGGCCTGATTTACCCAGTCCCCTCTGAACAGTTGATGTTGAGATACGTCTGTGACTTGAAATCTGTGAAGTCTTTATTTGGGCTGCAATTTCTGAGGCTGGTAACTCTAATGAACTTATCCTCTGCAGCAGAGGTAGCTCTGGGTCTTCCATTCCTGTGGCGGTCCTCATGAGAGCCAGTTTCATCATAGCGCTTGATGGTTTTTGTGACTGCACTTAAAGAAACTTTCAAAGTTCTTGAAATTTTCCGGATTGACTGACCTTCATGTCTTAAAGTTGTGATGGACTGTCGTTTCTCTTTGCTTATTTGAGCTGTTCTTGCCATAACATGGACTTGGTCTTTTACCAAATAGGGCTATCTTCTGTATACCAACCCTACCATGTCACAACACAACTGATTGGCTCAAACGCATTAAGAAGGAAAAAAATGCCACATATTAACTTAAGAAGGCACACCTGTTAATTGAAAATGCATTCCAGGTGACTACCTCATGAAGCTGGTTGAGAGAATGCCAAGAGTGTGCAAAGCTGTCATCAAGGCAAAGGGTGGCTACTTTGAAGAATATAAAATATAAAATACAGTGGTGTGAAAAAAGTGTTTGCCCTCTTCACACTTAAATGTTTAAGATCAAACAAATTTAAATATTAGTCAAAGATAACACAAGTAAAACACAAAATGCAGTTTTGAAATGAAGGTTGTTATTATTAAGGAAAAACAAAATCCAAACCCACATGGCCCTGTGGGAAAAAGGGTTTGCCCCCTACAACCTAATAACTGGTTGGGCCACCCTTAGCAGCAACAACTGCAATCAAGCGTTTGCGATAACTTGCAATGAGTCTTTTACAGCGCTGTGGAGGAATTTTGGCCCACTCATCTTTGCAGAATTGTTGTAATTCAGCCACATTGGAGGGTTTTCGAGCATGAACTGCCTTCTTAAAGGTCATGCCACAGCATCTCAATAGGATTCAGGTCAGGACTTTGACTAGGCCACTCCAAAGTCTTCATTTTGTTTTTCTTCAGCCATTCAGAGGTGGACTTGCTGGTGTGTTTTGGATCATTGTCCTGCTGCAGAACCCAAGTTCGCTTCAGCTTGAGGTCACGAACACATGGACGGACAGGATTTTTGGTAGACAGCAGAATTCACGGTTCCATTTATCACAGCAAGTCTTCCAGGTCCTGAAGCAGAAAAACAGGCCCGGACCATCACACTACCACCACCATATTTTATTGTTGGTATGATGTTATTTTTCTGAAATGCAGAGGTTTTTTTTTTTTTTGGGGGGAATCAGCTTAATATTGCAGATAGATTGTATCTTCTATCAATGTAATTGTCTGCATCACTTCCAATCCCCCATGTTTATTTTTTATTTTTATATATATACTCCCCTTTATTACTTTTCAACCCCACCATCATTTCCCTACTTGGGGTAAATTAGTGAACAACAATGCCCAGGCCTCTACTTCCAGCCTATACTTACTATCTACCCCTTATGGACACAGTCAATTTTACAATAATTCTATTATATATATTATAATTTTTTTTTTTTTTTGCTCCTGAACTTCTTCTACTCTCAACCTCTCCGATCATTTTCATGATGTCCATCCGGTTTGCTTCTATATTGCCATATCTGAAATGCAGTGTTACTTTTACGCCAGATGTAATAGGACACACACCTTCCAAAAAGTTCGATTTTTGTCTCGTCAGTCCACAGAGTATTTTCCCAAAGGTCTTGGGGGATCATCAAGATGTTTTCTGGCAAAAATGAGACGAGCCTTAATGTTATTTTTGCTCAGCAGTGGTTTTCGTCTTGGAACTCTGCCATGCAGGCCATTTCTGCCCAGTCTCTTTCTTGTGGTGGAGTCATGAACACTGACCTTAACTGAGGCAAGTGAGGCCTGCAGCTCTTTGGATGTTGTTGTGAGGTCTTTTGTGACCTCTTGGATGAGTCGTCGCTGCGCTCTTGGGGTAATTTTGGTCGGCCGGCTACTCCTGGGAAGGTTAACCACTGTTCCATGTTTTCGCCATTTGTGGATAATGGCTCTCACTGTGGTTCGCTGGAGTCCCAAAGCTTTAGAAATGGCTTTATAACCTTTTCCAGACTGATGGATCTTTTGGTCTACTTCACGTTGTCAGGCAGGTCCTATTTAAGTGATTCCTTGATTGAGAACAGGTGTGGCAGTAATCAGGCCTGGGTGTGGCTAGAGGAATTGAACTCAGGTGTGATAAACCACAGTTGAGTTGTGTTATAACAGGGGGGGCAAACACTTTTTCACCATGTAGGTTTGGATTTAGTTTTCCCTTAATAATAACAACCTTCATTTCAAAACTGCATTTTGTGTTTACTTGTGTTATCTTTGACTAATATTTAAATTTGTTTGATGATCTGAAACATTTAAGTGTGACAAACATGCAAACAAATAAGAAATCAGGAAGGGGGCAAACACTTTTTCACACCACTGTATATTTTGATTTGTTTAACACTTTTTTGGTTACTACATGACTCCATATGTGTTATTTCATAGTTTTGATGTCTTCACTATTATTCTACAATGTAGAAAATAGTAAAAAATTAAGAAAAACCCTGGAATGAGTAGGAGTGTCCAAACTTTTGACTGGTACTGTACATGTACAAATTACCTCAACTAACCTGTATCCCAGCCCATTACCTCGGTACCGGTACCCCCTGTATATAGCCTCATTATAACCTGGACTAACCTGTATCCCAGCCCATTACCTCGGTACCGGTACCCCCTGTATATAGCCTCATTATAACCTGGACTAACCTGTATCCCAGCCCATTACCTCGGTACCGGTACCCCCTGTATATAGCCTCATTATTACCTGGACTAACCTGTACCCCAGCCCATTGACTCGGTACCGGTACCCCCTGTATATAGCCTCATTATTACCTGGACTAACCTGTACCCCGGCACATTACCTCTGTACCGGTACCCCTGTATATAGCCTCATTATTACCTGGACTAACCTGTACCCCAGCCCATTACTTCGGTACCGGTACCCCCTGTATATAGCCTCATTATTACCTGGACTAACCTGTACCCCGGCACATTACCTCTGTACCGGTACCCCCTGTATATAGCCTCATTATTACCTGGACTAACCTGTACCCCAGCCCATTACTTCGGTACCGGTACCCCCTGTATATAGCCTCATTATTACCTGGACCAACCTGTACCCCGGCACATTACCTCGGTACCGGTACCCCCTGTATATAGCCTCGTTATTGTTATTTTATTGTGTTACTTTTTACTTTAGTTTATTTAGTAAATATTTTATTGACTTTATTTAACTGCACTGTTGGTTAAGGGCTTGTAAGTAAGAATTTCACGGTAAGGTCTATTTGGGAGTGAAAATACAATTAGATTTGAATTTGTATGCTGTAGCATTAAGATTTCCCTTCACTGGAACTAAGGAGCATGAACCATGAAAACAGCCCCAGACCATTATTCCTCCTCCACCAAACTTTACAGTTGGCACTATGTATTCCGGCAGGTAGCTTGTAAGTAAGGTCTACACCTGTAGCATGAATCGTTCCTGTTCACAACGAGGTAAAGAGCGGAATAATTGAAGGAATGAATCCGAGCCTAACGCTCATCACCTGTGGAAGGCGGGGCTTCCAGCGAGGCGCGGATTTCATTGGCCTTTTCAGGTGTCCGTTTAGATCCTTCAACCTAAGTCACGACTCCCCATAGTATGTTTTACCAAAGTTGACTGACCCTTAAGGGAACTACACTGCCATAAATGCAAGGAAATCCTCACTGGCAGTTATAGAAAAACCCATATACTATATAGCCATTGATTCTTGAAGAATATAACTTATAAATGCCTCAAATGTATTTCCCCATCAGAAACCAAAGCATAAGCTTGTATAATGCCACTGGTTGTAAACAAACACTGTATATCTTCAAAACCAGGTTAAAACTGTGATTTTGACCTTATGGATGGCCAGTCCTTGTATTCATAGTGTAGTGAATTCCAGGGGGTAGCCCTGAGCTGGACTCAAACCTGGGTCCAGAGACTGTCAAGCCAACACCTTATAACTGTTATACCAAGATGTCTGAACTTCTTGATGAGGTCGCTAGGTTTTGGGTTAAGGTTGCTACAATAGCTTTCTCTATGAATTTGAGAGTGGTTACATTTCTCCAGCCCCCAATTTTGCTGCTGTTTAAAACCTAGGTTGCCCCTTTAAAAAAAAGCCACACATCAATCAATCAACCAATCTGCAGTTCAAACAATAACAAAGCTGTCATTCCACCACTGTTTTGGTAATAAGATGGTGGATGGGACTGGAGAAATGTAACTACTCTCAAAATCATAGACAGACCTATGGATGCAAGGACTGACCATCCATGACATCAATATTATAGTTTTAACCATGTTGAGGCGATACAGTGTTGGTTTACATTTACATTGTTTCTAAACATTGGAGTAGAAAAAGCTTATTTTGGGATCTGATGGGGTACGACAGTTGAACTAAGCTCATGAGGCATGTGTTATATTCTTCAAGAATCAATGGATATATATAAATAATATAAAAGTCCAAATATGGATGTAGCAACTGCAGATTTCCCCTTTAACACCACACATCAGTTCAACAACTGCAGAGTTTGTGCCTCTGTTTTTAAGACAGTACTTACTAGTGTTAATCAGGACCCGGTTTCTCAAAAGCATCTTACTGCTAAGTTCATCATTAGAACCATTGGATGCCTTAAGATGCCTTTGGGAAACCGGAACCAGATATCCAGTTTCCTCCTCTTCTTCCACCTCCTCCTTTTTCGATGTGACAGTCATCTCCTCCTCCTCCTCTTTCACTCCAAAGACTACTTCCTCCTCTTCTTTCACTGTAACATCCTCCTCCTCTTTCACTCTGAACGCGTCTTCCTCTTCTTTCACTGTAACATCCTCCTCCTCTTTCACTCTGAACGCGTCTTCCTCTTCTTTCACTGTAACATCTTTCTCTTCTTCTTTCACGGTAACAGCTTCACCCTCTACTTGTTTTTGTATTGTAACATCCTCCTCTTCCTCCTCCTCTTTCACTAGAGCTTCTTTCTCCGTCCAGCAGACCTCCTCTTCTTTAGCAGGAGGAGAGTAGCTTAGTGAACTCATGGTCGGGGATGTTAGCTAGCTAGGCTAGTGCTAACTTAACCAGCCAGCTAGCTGACCAATAACAACAACACCGTAAATATGAAATTAAATGGTTAAGTTCTTGTCAATGATCTCAAGGCAGCTGGGACCATAGTCACCAAGAAAACAATTGGTAACACACTACGCCATGAAGGACTGAAATCCTGCAGCGCCCGCAAGGTCCCCCTGCTCAAGAAAGCACATATACAGGCCCGTCTGAAGTTTGCCAATGAACATCTGAATGATTCAGAGGAGAACTGGGTGAAAGTGTTGTGGTCAGATGAGACGAAAATGGAGCTCATTGGGATCAACTCAACTCGCCGTGTTTGGAGGAGGAGGAATGCTACCTATGACCCCAAGAACACCATCCCCACCGTCAAACATGGAGGTGGAAACATTATGCTTTGGGGGTGTTTTTCTGCTAAGGGGACAGGACAACTTCACCGCATCAAAGGGACGATGGACGGGGCCATGTACTGTCAAATCTTGGGTGAGAACCTCCTTCCCTCAGCCAGGGCATTGAAAATGGTTCGTGGATGGGTATTCCAGCATGACAATGACCCAAAACACACAGTCAAGGCAACAAAGGAGTGGCTCAAGAAGAAGCACATTAAGGACCTGGAGTGGCCTAGCCAGTCTCCAGACCTTAATCCCATAGAAAATCTGTGGAGGGAGCTGAAGGTTTGAGTTGCCAAACGTCAGCCTCGAAACCTTAATGACTTGGAGAAGATCTGCAAAGAGGAGTGGGACAAAATCCCTCCTGAGATGTGTGCAAAACTGGTGGCCAACTACAAGAAACGTCTGACCTCTGTGATTGCCAACAAGGGTTTTGCCACCAAGTACTAAGTCATGTTTTGCAGAGGGGTCAAATCATTATTTCCCTCATTAAAATGCAAATCAATTTGACATTTTTTACATGTATTTTTCTGGATTTTGTTGTTATTCTGTCTCTCACTGTTCAAATAAACCTACCATTAAAATTATAGACTGATCATGTCTTTGTCAGTGGGCAAATGTACAAAATCAGCAGGGGATCAAATACTTTTTTTCATGACCCCCGTGGGGTCTCCTGGTCACGGCCGGTTGTGACACCGCCTGGGATCGAACCCGGGTCTGTAGTGGCA
Source organism: Coregonus clupeaformis (assembly GCF_020615455.1). Classification (NCBI taxonomy): domain Eukaryota; kingdom Metazoa; phylum Chordata; class Actinopteri; order Salmoniformes; family Salmonidae; genus Coregonus; species Coregonus clupeaformis. Next base: position 187,332 of record NW_025534258.1, read on the forward strand.
CCTCAAGCACTGCGATGCAGTGCCTTAGACCGCTGCGCCACTCGTGAGTATCTGAGGGTGGTTTTAACCTAAAAGACTTGGAATTGTATCAACTCACCACCCAAGGCTTTTACTTGCGACATATAGTTAAAATGCACTAAAGAGGAACAGTGGGTACATATTGAAGATGTGCTCATCCACAGAATACTTTTACGTATCAATTTTCAAAAGGATAAATCTAAGAACATTAACAACTTCATAGCTAAGAACACTTTTTAAAAAATATAGAAAGAAAATGAAACATATTCTACAAGAATCAATATTAATCCCTAAAAACACAACCTTATGGAAAAATCCATGGAAAGCATTTCAGAAATCACCGATAAATTGGTCCACAAGGAAAACTAAAAGGCATAGAAACCGTAAATGACTTGGTAACAGGAAATACATTTATTTCAGTGAGAGAATTATAAAGTAACTTTAGGCTACAGTAGATACACCAGAAGTACACTACATGACCAGAAGTATGTGGACACCTGCTCGTAGTAGTAGTAGCTATACTACATGGCCAACAGTACAGTGGGGGAAAAAAAGTATTGTCAGCCACCAATTGTGCAAGTTCTCCCATTTAAAAAGATGAGAGAGGCCTGTAATTTTCATCATAGGTACACGTCAACTATGACAGACAAAATGAGGAAAAAAAATCCAGAAAATCACATTGTAGGATTTTTAATGAATTTATTTGCAAATTATGGTGGAAAATAAGTATTTGGTCACATACAAACAAGCAAGATTTCTGGCTCTCACAGACCTGTAACTTCTTCTTTAAGAGGCTCCTCTGTCCTCCACTCGTTACCTGTATTATTGGCACCCGTTTGAACTTGTTATCAGTATAAAAGACACCTGTCCACAACCTCAAACAGTCACACTCCAAACTCCACTATGGCCAAGACCAAAGAGCTGTCAAAGGACACAAGAAACAAAATTGTAGACCTGCACCAGGCTGGGAAGACTGAATCTGCAATAGGTAAGCAGCTTGGTTTGAAGAAATCAACTGTGGGAGCAATTATTAGGAAATGGAAGACATACAAGACCACTGATAATCTCCCTCGATCTGGGGCTCCACGCAAGATCTCACCCCGTGGGGTCAAAATGATCACAAGAACGGTGAGCAAAAATCCCAGAACCACACAGGGGGACGAAGTGAATGACCTGCAGAGAGCTGGGACCAAAGTAACAAAGCCTCCATCAGTAACACACTACGCCGCCAGGGACTCAAATCCTGCAGTGCCAGACGTGTCCCCCTGCTTAAGCCAGTACATGTCCAGGCCCGTCTGAAGTTTGCTAGAGTGCATTTGGATGATCCAGAAGAGGATTGGGACAATGTCATATGGTGAGATGAAACCAAAATAGAACTTTTTGGTAAAAACTCAACTCGTCGTGTTTGGAGGACAAAGAATGCTGAGTTGCATCCAAAGAACACCATACCTACTGTGAAGCATGGGGGTGGGAACATCATGCTTTGGGGCTGTTTTTCTGCAAAGGGACCAGGACGACTGATCCGTGTAAAGGAAAGAATGAATGGGGCCATGTATCGTGAGATTTTGAGTGAAAACCTCCTTCCATCAGCAAGGGCATTGAAGATGAAACGTGGCTGGGTCTTTCAGCATGACAATGATCCCAAACACACCGCCCGGGCAACGAAGGAGTGGCTTCGTAAGAAGCATTTCAAGGTCCTGGAGTGGCCTAGCCAGTCTCCAGATCTCAACCCCATAGAAAATCTTTGAAGGGAGTTGAAAGTCTGTGTTGCCCAGTGACAGCCCCAAAACATCACTGGAGATCTGCATGGAGGAATGGGCCAAAATACCAGCAACAGTGTGTGAAAACCTTGTGAAGACTTACAGAAAACGTTTGACCTGTGTCATTGCCAACAAAGGGTATATAACAAAGTATTGAGCAACTTTTGTTATTGACCAAATACTTATTTTCCACCATAATTTGCAAATAAATTCATGAAAAATCCTACAATGTGATTTTCTGGATTTTGGTTCTCATTTTGTCTGTCATAGTTGACGTGTACCTATGATGAAAATTACAGGCCTCTCTCATCTTTTTAAGTGGAGAACTTGCACAATTGGTGGCTGACTAAATACTTTTTTTCCCCACTGTATGTGGACACCTGCTTGTAGTAGTAGTAGTAGTAGTAGTAGTAGTAGCTACACTACATGACCAACAGTATGTGGACACCTGCTAGTAGTAGTAGTAGTAGCTACACTACATGACCAACAGTATGTGGACACCTGCTAGTAGTAGTAGTAGTAGTAGTAGTAGTAGTAGTAGTAGTAGTAGTAGCTACACTACATGACCAACAGTATGTGGACACCTGCTAGTAGTAGTAGTAGTAGTAGTAGTAGTAGTAGTAGCTACACTACATGACCAACAGTATGTGGACACCGGCTAGTAGTAGTAGTAGTAGTAGTAGTAGTAGTAGTAGTAGCTACACTACATGACCAACAGTATGTGGACACCTGCTAGTAGTAGTAGTAGTAGTAGCTACACTACATGACCAACAGTATGTGGACAACTGCTAGTAGTAGTAGTAGCTACTCTAAATGACCAACAGTATGTGGACACCTGCTAGTAGTAGTAGTAGCTACACTACATGACCAACAGTATGTGGACACCTGCTAGTAGTAGTAGTAGTAGTAGTAGTAGTAGTAGTAGTAGTAGTTGTTGTAGTAGTAGTAGCTACACTACATGACCAACAGTATGTGGACACCTGCTAGTAGTAGTAGTAGTAGTAGTAGTAGCTACACTACATGACCAACAGTATGTGGACACCTGCTAGTAGTAGTAGTAGTAGTAGTAGTAGTAGTAGTAGTAGTAGTAGTAGTAGTAGCTACACTACATGACCAACAGTATGTGGACACCTGCTAGTAGTAGTAGTAGTAGTAGTAGTAGTAGTGGTAGTAGTAGTAGCTACACTACATGACCAACAGTATGTGGACACCTGCTAGTAGTAGTAGTAGTAGCTACACTACATGACCAACAGTATGTGGACACCTGCTAGTGGTAGTAGTAGTAGTAGTAGTAGTAGAAGTAGCTACACTACATGACCAACAGTATGTGGACACCTGCTAGTAGTAGTAGTAGTAGTAGTAGTAGTAGCTACACTACATGACCAACAGTATGTGGACACCGGCTAGTAGTAGTAGTAGTAGTAGTAGTAGCTACACTACATGACCAACAGTATGTGGACACCTGCTAGTAGTAGTAGTAGTAGTAGCTACACTACATGACTAACAGTATGTGGACACCTGCTAGTAGTAGTAGTAGTAGCTACACTAAATGACCAACAGTATGTGGACACCTGCTAGTAGTAGTAGTAGCTACACTACATGACCAACAGTATGTGGACACCTGCTAGTAGTAGTAGTAGCTACACTACATGACCAACAGTATGTGGACACCTGCTAGTAGTAGTAGTAGTAGTAGTAGTAGTAGTAGTAGTAGTAGTAGTAGTTGTAGTAGTAGTAGCTACACTACATGACCAACAGTATGTAGACACCTGCTAGTAGTAGTAGTAGTAGTAGTAGTAGTAGTAGCTACACTACATGACCAACAGTATTTGGACACCTGCAGTAGTAGTAGTAGTAGTAGTAGTAGTAGTAGTAGTAGTAGTAGTAGCTACAATACATGACCAACAGTATGTGGACACCTGCTAGTAGTAGTAGTAGTAGTAGTAGCTACACTACCAACAGTATGTGGACACCTGCTAGTAGTAGTAGTAGTAGTAGCTACACTACATGACCAACAGTATGTGGACACCTGCTAGTAGTAGTAGTAGCTACACTACATGACCAACAGTATGTGGACACCTGCTAGTAGTAGTAGTAGCTACACTACATGACCAACAGTATGTGGACACCTGCTAGTAGTAGTAGTAGTAGTAGTAGTAGTAGTAATATCTACACTACATGACCAACAGTATGTGGACACCTGCTAGTAGTAGTAGTAGTAGTAGTAGAAGTAGTAGTAGTAGTAGTAGCTACACTACATGACCAACAGTATGTGGACACCTGCTAGTAGTAGTAGTAGCTACACTACATGACCAACAATATGTGGACACCTGCTAGTAGTAGTAGTAGCTACACTACATGACCAACAGTATGTGGACACCTGCTAGTAGTAGCTACACTACATGACCAACAGTATGTGGACACCTGCTAGTAGTAGCTACACTACATGACCAACAGTATGTGGACACCTGCTAGTAGTAGTAGTAGTAGCTACACTACATGACCAACAGTATGTGGACACCTGCTAGTAGTAGTAGTAGTAGTAGTAGCTACACTACATGACCAACAGTATGTGGACACCTGCTAGTAGTAGCTACACTACATGACCAACAGTATGTGGACACCTGCTAGTAGTAGTAGTAGCTACACTACATGACCAACAGTATGTGGACACCTGCTAGTAGTAGTAGTAGTAGCTACACTACATGACCAACAGTATGTGGACACCTGCTAGTAGTAGTAGTAGTAGTAGTAGTAGTAGTAGTAGCTACACTACATGACCAACAGTATGTGGACACCTGCTAGTAGTAGTAGTAGTAGCTACACTACATGACCAACAGTATGTGGACACCTGCTAGTAGTAGTAGTAGTAGCTACACTACATGACCAACAGTATGTGGACACCTGCTAGTAGTAGTAGTAGTAGTAGTAGTAGCTACACTACATGACCAACAGTATGTGGACACCTGCTAGTAGTAGTAGTAGTAGTAGTAGTAGTAGTAGCTACACTACATGACCAACAGTATGTGGACACCTGCTAGTAGTAGTAGTAGCTACACTACATGACCAACAGTATGTGGACACCTGCTAGTAGTAGTAGTAGCTACACTACATGACCAACAGTATGTGGACACCTGCTAGTAGTAGTAGCTACACTACATGACCCGACACCTGCTAGTAGTAGTAGTAGTAGTAGTAGCTACACTATATGACCAACAGTATGTGGACACCTGCTAGTAGTAGTAGTAGCTACACTACATGACCAACAGTATGTGGACACCTGTTAGTAGTAGTAGTAGCTACACTACATGACCAACAGTATGTGGACACCTGCTAGTAGTAGTAGTAGCTACACTACATGACCAACAGTATGTGGACACCTGCTAGTAGTAGTAGTAGTAGCTACACTACATGACCAACAGTATGTGGACACCTGCTAGTAGTAGTAGTAGTAGTAGCTACACTACATGACCAACAGTATGTGGACACCTGCTAGTAGTAGTAGTAGTAGTAGTAGTAGTAGTAGTAGCTACACTACATGACCAACAGTATGTGGACACCTGCTAGTAGTAGTAGTAGTAGTAGTAGTAGTAGTAGTAGTAGTAGTAGCTACACTACATGACCAACAGTATGTGGACACCTGCTAGTAGTAGTAGTAGTAGTAGTAGTAGTAGTAGTAGTAGCTACACTACATGACCAACAGTATGTGGACACCTGCTAGTAGTAGTAGTAGTAGCAGCTACACTACATGACCAACAGGATGTGGACACCTGCTAGTAGTAGTAGTAGTAGTAGCTACACTACATGACCAACAGTATGTGGACACCTGCTAGTAGTAGTAGCTACACTACATGACCAACAGGATGTGGACACCTGCTTAGTAGTAGTAGTAGTAGTAGTAGCTACACTACATGACCAACAGTATGTGGACACCTGCTAGTAGTAGTAGTAGCTACACTACATGACCAACAGTATGTGGACACCTGCTAGTAGTAGTAGTAGTAGCTACACTACATGACCAACAGGATGTAGACACCTGCTAGTAGTAGTAGTAGTAGTAGTAGCTACACTACATGACCAACAGTATGTGGACACCTGCTAGTAGTAGTAGTAGTAGTAGTAGTAGTAGTAGCTACACTACATGACCAACAGTATGTGGACACCTGCTAGTAGTAGTAGTAGCTACACTACATGACCAACAGGATGTGGACACCTGCTAGTAGTAGTAGTAGTAGTAGCTACACTACATGACCAACAGTATGTGGACACCTGCTAGTAGTAGTAGTAGTAGCAGCTACACTACATGACCAACAGGATGTGGACACCTGCTAGTAGTAGTAGTAGTAGTAGCTACACTATATGACCAACAGTATGTGGACACCTGCTAGTAGTAGTAGTAGTAGATACACTACATGACCAACAGTATGTGGACACCTGCTAGTAGTAGTAGCTACACTACATGACCAACAGGATGTGGACACCTGCTAGTAGTAGTAGTAGTAGTAGTAGTAGCTACACTACATGACCAACAGTATGTGGACACCTGCTAGTAGTAGTAGTAGCTACACTACATGACCAACAGTATGTGGACACCTGCTAGTAGTAGCTACACTACATGACCAACAGGATGTGGACACCTGCTAGTAGTAGTAGTAGTAGTAGTAGTAGCTACACTACATGACCAACAGTATGTGGACACCTGCTAGTAGTAGTAGTAGTAGTAGTAGTAGTAGTAGTAGTAGCTACACTACATGACCAACAGTATGTGGACACCTGCTAGTAGTAGTAGTAGTAGATACACTACATGACCAACAGTATGTGGACACCTGCTAGTAGTAGTAGCTACACTACATGACCAACAGGATGTGGACACCTGCTAGTAGTAGTAGTAGTAGTAGCTACACTACATGACCAACAGTATGTGGACACCTGCTAGTAGTAGTAGTAGCTACACTACATGACCAACAGTATGTGGACACCTGCTAGTAGTAGCTACACTACATGACCAACAGGATGTGGACACCTGCTAGTAGTAGTAGTAGTAGTAGTAGTAGCTACACTACATGACCAACAGTATGTGGACACCTGCTAGTAGTAGTAGTAGTAGTAGTAGTAGTAGTAGCTACACTACATGACCAACAGTATGTGGACACCTGCTAGTAGTAGTAGTAGCTACACTACATGACCAACAGGATGTGGACACCTGCTAGTAGTAGTAGTAGTAGTAGCTACACTACATGACCAACAGTATGTGGACACCTGCTAGTAGTAGTAGTAGCTACACTACATGACCAACAGTATGTGGACACCTGCTAGTAGTAGTAGTAGCTACACTACATGACCAACAGTATGTGGACACCTGCTAGTAGTAGTAGTAGTAGTAGCTACACTACATGACCAACAGTATGTGGACACCTGCTAGTAGTAGTAGTAGTAGTAGTAGTAGTAGCTACACTACATGACCAACAGTATGTGGACACCTGCTAGTAGTAGTAGTAGTAGTAGTAGTAGTAGCTACACTACATGACCAACAGTATGTGGACACCTGCTAGTAGTAGTAGTAGTAGTAGTAGTAGTAGCTACACTACATGACCAACAGTATGTGGACACCTGCTAGTAGTAGTAGTAGTAGGACCAGAAGTATGTGGACACCTGCTCGTCCAACATCTCACTCCAAAATCATGGGCATTAATATGGAGTTGATCCCCCCTTTGGTGCTATAACAGCCTCCATTCTTCTGGGAAGGCTTTCCACTAGATGTTGGAACATTGCTGCGGGGGACTTGCTTCCTTTCAGCCACAAGAGCATTAGTGAGGTAGGGGCACTGATGTTGGGCGATTAGGCCTGGCTCGCAGTCGGCGTTCCAATTCATCCCAAAGGTGTTCGATGGGGTTGAGGTCAGGGCTCTGTGCAGGCCAGTCAAGTTCTTCCACACCGATCTCGTCAAACCATTTCTGTATGGACCTAGATTTGTGCACGGGGGCGTTGTCATGCTGAAACAGGAAAAGGCCTTCCCAAAATTGTTGCCACAAAGTTGGAAGCACAAAATGTCTAGAATGTCGTCGTATGCTGTAGCGTTTACACCACTCCAGCCGACGCTTGGCATTGCACATGGTGACCTTAGGCTTGTGTGCGGCTGCTCGGCCGTGGAAACCCATTTCATGAAGATCCCGACGAACAGCTCGTGCTGACGTTGCTTCAAGAGGCAGTTTTGAACCCGGTAGTGAGTGTTGCAACCGAGGACCGAGGATTTCCACTCGCTACGCGCTTCAGCGGTCCCGTTCTGTGAGCTTGTGTGGCCTACTACTTCGCGGCTGAGCCGTTGTTGCTCCTAGACGTTTCCACTTCACAATAACAGCACTTCCAGTTGACCGGGGGCAGCTCTAGCAGGGGCAGAACTTTGACGTACTGACTAGTTGGAAAGGTGGCATCCTATGACGGTGCCACGTTGAAAGACACTGAGCTCTTCAGTAAGGGTAATTCTACTGCCAATGTTTGTCTATGGAGATTGCATGGCGGTGTGCTCGATTTTATACACCTGTCAGCAACAGGTGTGGCTGAAATAGCCGAATCCACTAATTTCAAGGGGTGTCCACATACTTTTGTATATATAGTGTATGTCATGACTGTAAACACATTTTGCTTTAACTATTTAACATTTGCTTAAACAGCACCCTGATAGGATACTGCAGCCGCACTCTACCCATGACAAAGTCATTTTTTATCACGCGAAATATGAAAATAAATGATTTGGTATAATTTTTTATTATGGAAGATTGAATAAATTATGTTTCAAACGGTTTGTTTGGAATGATTTGTAGCTATCGTCTCGACTTTTTCTGTGAATTAGAGTCCATCCAACTCAATTTCCCTACCGGAAAAACGCAATTTCTGTAAAGTGTATTCGCGCACGCAAATTCAGGAAGAAACTGAAGAGCAGATGGCTTGACCGCGTTTTGCGAGTGTCGCATCACTTGACCGCAGTCAATATTGGGCTAGGAATCCCCCTCCAAAGTAGTACAATGGATTTGCAGTATTGATGAGGGCAAGTCTATGAGACATTTAAGTTGTGCAAATAACGTTTTGTTGTTGGCCAGCTTGTTGATGGTATACACATCTTACAGAGTAGCTTTATCAATTCCTACATTTAAAAACGACATATTTAAGCTCAGAACATCATTTGAAAAAAAAACACGCATCCGTTCAACAACTGCTCCTTCCAAGACAGTAACGTTACTTACTGTTGTTAATCAGATCTTCCGTCTCCTCCTCCTCCTCTTCTTCCCCCTCCTCCTCCTCCTCCTCTTCTTCTTCCCCCTCCTCCACCTCCTCTTCTTCCCCCTCTTCCTCTTCTTCCCCCTCCTCCTCTTCCTCTTCTTCCCCCCTCCTCCTCCTCCTCCTCCTCTTCTTCTTCCCCCTCCTCCTCTTCCTCTTCTTCCCCCTCCTCCTCTTCCTCCTCTTCTTCTTCCTCCTCCTCCTCCTTCAACGTGATAGTTACCTCTCCCTCCTTCACTCCAAAAAAAGCCTCGTCTTTATTCTCTTCATCTTTCACTGTAACAGTCTCACCACCCTCCTCTTCTTTTGTTACTGTGACATCCTCCTCTTCCTCCTCCTCTTTCACGACAACGTTCAGCCACCGACCCTCTTTCTCCTCTTCTTTCACTGTAACGTCTTTCTCTTCTTCTTTCACGGTAACAGCTTCACCCTCTACTTGTTTTTGTATTGTAACATCCTCCTCTTCCTCCTCCTCTTTCACTAGAGCTTCTTTCTCCGTCCAGCAGACCTCCTCTTCTTTAGCAGGAGGAGAGTAGCTTAGTGAGCTCATGGTCGGCGATGTTAGCTAGCTAGCAAGTTAGCGACTAGACTAGTGATAGGCTAATTTATGAAGCCAGCTACCGTTACCTGACTAAACGTAAATATGACATTAAATGCGGAAACTAGTTATAAGACATTAGTATGTTTAAAATTCAGAGGCAAATATACACTGAAACAGTCTGATCAGCTTGAACGTTTCGACCATGTTGGCTAGCAAACTCTCGAGGTGGCTGACTCGTCGTTGTTGAAGAAACGTCCGTCCACTAGATTATACGTCACACTAGAAGCATCGCCTGAAAGACACACATCGCCATCTGCTGACTGGAGTGGGTATCGCAGTTGAGAGAAACGTTTATTTTATTTCCAGACAAAAAGTGATATTTTTTCATTAAATAATAATTGTATTTTCAAACTAGTGCAGATTCGTAATAAGTATGAATTTAAAACCTACTTCTTTCCACATCTTACCAACCCAACAGATGTCTCTACTACAGTCAATACTAACCAATGTGGTGGGTCTTTCAACATCCTACCAACCCAACAGATGGATGGGCACCACAAACTCTGGATCCAGGGCGGTGACCCCAGGGATGAAGTCACCAGAAAACTCTGGATCCAGGGCGGTGACCCCAGGGATGAAGTCACCAGAAAACTCTGGATCCAGGGCGGTGATCCCAGGGATGAAGGTACCAGAAACTCTGGATCCAGGGCGGTGACCCCAGGGATGAAGGTACCAGAAACTCTGGATCCAGGGCGGTGAGGCTGTTTGAAGCCTGTGTCAGGTCCGGGCTTCCCATCGCCAAGGACAGTAGGGAGGCTATATATACAGGGGGGTACCGGTGCAGTAATGTTATTGGTAACAACATGTGTTTAGCAGATGTTATAGCGGGTGATAACAGTAGGGAGGCTATATATATACAGGGGGGTACCGGTACAGTAATGTTATTGGTAACAACATGTGTTTAGCAGATGTTATAGCGTGTGATAACAGTAGGGAGGCTATATATACAGGGGGGGTACCGGTGCAGTAATGTTATTGTGGGTGTAGTGAAATGCTTGTGCTTCTAGCTCCGACAGTGCAGTAATATCTAACAAGTCATATCTAACCATTCCACAACATATACCCAATACACACAAAACTAGTAAGCAATGAATTAAGAATATATAAATACATATATGGACGAGCAATGACAGAGCGGCATGGACTAAGGTACAGTAGAATAGTATAGAATAGAGTATATACATATGAGATGAGTAATGCAAGATATGTAAACATTATTAAAGTGACTAAGTATTAGGTTGGGTGGGGGACTCAGGTGCAGAGACGGACACACGGACAAAGAGGGTGAATTAGGATGTAGTTTATTCAGCGTGTTTTGGCAGAGAGAAGCAGTTCAGGGTGGAGTAGCTTCAGGCCGGGGTAGGAGCTGAGTGGGGTGGAGAGCCAGTAGTCCTGAGAGCTGGATGACGAGGATATCAGACAACAGAGGAGCAGGTTGCGGCGTGGGAATGGCAGGCAGGCAGGCAGCAGGAACAGACGGGATCTGGTCGAAGGAGAGACAGGTTACAAACGTGGCAGAAACAACTATAATACTGAGAGAGTACAACTAAACTGAGATTTGCTGTACGGAGCCAAGTTACCACAGGTGGTGTAGGAACGAACTGGCGCTGGAGAGGTGTCCAGCCCGGGTAGATAACTGCTGGTTGATTGGTGACAATGAGCCGCAGCTGGAGGTAACTGAGCATGAGAGAGAATGGCCACGCCCCCTGACCTAGATCCTCTGACTGGGCTGCACAGCAGGGGGAGACAGACACAGACAACACACACAGGGGGAAAAAAAGGAAAAGGGAAACAAGCGGGGGGCAGGACCAACAGTGCCGGATCGTAACAGTACCCCCCCTCAACGGGCGCCACCCGGCGACCCACCCGGCTTGTCAGGGTGGTCCCTATGGAAATCAGCCACCAGCTGAGGATCCAGTATAAATCGTCGGGGGAATCCAGGACCTCTCCTCGGGACCGTATCCCTCCCAGTCCACCAGGTACTGAAGCCCTCTACCACGCCTCCGGACGTCCAGCAGTCTCCGCACCGTGTAGGCTGGATGGTCGTCACAATACGCGGTGGCGGAGGGGGATCCACAGGCGGACACAAAGGGCTGGAGGAGACCAGCTTCAGCTGGGACACGTGAAATGTAGGATGGACTCTCATGGCCTGGGGAAGCTTCAACCGAACAGCCGAAGGGTTGATGATGGAATCGATCTCGAAAGGACCCAAATACCGGGCGACAGCTTACGGGAGTCAGTGCGCAGGGGGATGTTGCTGGAGGAGAGCCAGACTCGCTGACCAGGCTGGAACTGGGGAGCGACTACCCTGTGCCTGTCCGCCACTCTCTTGTTACGCTCTGCTGTCCGTAGAAGGGCCTCACGGGTGTCCACCCACACCTTGCGGCAGCGACGAAGGTTATCCTGAACTGACGGGATGGCTAACTCCCTTTCCTGAGACGGGAACAATGGCGGTTGGTACCCCAAAGCCGCCTCAAATGGTGAGAGGCCGGTGGCAGAGGAGGTGAGGGAATTGTGGGCATATTCGACCCACGGGAGATGTTTGGCCCAGGTGGACGGGTTCTGGGATGTCACACAGCGTAGAGCAGCCTCCAGGTCCTGATTGGTCCTCTCAGTCTGGCCATTGGACTGGGGATGAAAACCTGATGAGAGACTGACAGAGGCACCCAGAGCAGAACAAAACTCCTTCCATACCCGAGAAATGAACTGTGGGCCTCTATCGGACACTATGTCCACAGGTATTCCATGGGGACGGAATACATGTAGGACAAAAAGGTCGGCTGTCTCACTGGCAGATGGTAATTTTGGTAATGCAACAAAATGGGCAGATTTAGAGAATCTGTCCACGATGGTGAGTATGGTGTCATTACCCTCAGACATAGGAAGTCCAGTGACGAAGTCCAAGCCCACGTGAGACCAAGGACGACTCGGGACTGGGAGAGGCCGCAGCAGGCCCGAAGGAGCCCGATGGGAAGCCTTATTTTGGGCACAGATGGAACAGGCCGCCACGTATTCCCGGACGTCAGTCTCGACGGATGGCCACCAAAAGTGCCTCTTCAGTAGCGACAGTGTACGGTTCATACCAGGGTGGCAGGAGAAGCGCGAGGTGTGGATCCAGTTGAGCACTTGCGGCCGCACGGCTGCGGGAACATAGAGAAGGTCGGGGGGGCCATCGGCCGGTCCAGGTTCCGACTCTTGTGCCGATCGGACGAGGGACTCGATTTCCCAGTGAACAGCCGCCACCAAACAGGAAGCGGGCAGAACAGGTTCGGGATTGCTGGAGTCTTCATTGTCTGTAAACTGGCGAGAGAGAGCATCAGGCTTGACATTACGTGTGCCAGGACGATATGTTAAAATAAACTTGAACCTGCTGAAGAACAGAGCCCATCTGGCCTGACGGGAGTTTAGCCTCTTGGATGACTGGATGTAGGCCAGGTTCTTGTGGTCTGTCCAGACTATGAAGGGTTGTTCTGCTCCGTCTAGCCAGTGCCTCCACTCCTCCAACGCCAACTTGACAGCAAGCAACTCCCGGTTACCCACGTCGTAGTTCTTCTCAGCAGGGGTCAATCTCCTGGAGAAAAAGGCCACAGGATGGAGCTTCTGGTCCGTGGGGGAACGTTGTGACAGGACAGCCCCCACCCCCGAATCAGAGGCGTCCACTTCCACAATAAACTGCAAACTAGTGTCTGGATGAATAAGAACAGGTGAGGTGGAGAACAGTTCCTTCAATGTACTCACGGCTGACTCGGCCTCAGGCGTCCACAGGAATGGCACCTTAGGGGAGGTGAGCTTGGTCAGGGGGCAACCACTCGGCTGAAACCCCTGATGAAGCGGCGGTAGAAGTTGGCGAAGCCCAGGAAGCGTTGTAGCTGCTTCCGAGACGTGGGTGTGGGCCACTCCGCAACCGCTCTGATCTTGTCAGGGTCTGGTGACACTTGTCCCCGCTCGATAATAAAGCCCAAAAAAGGGGACGGACTGCCGGTGGAACTCACATTTTTCTGCTTTCACATACAGTTTATTTTCCATGAGGCGTTGGAGAACCAGACGGACGTGGGAGACGTGTTCATCCTGTGACTGAGAGAATATTAGAATGTCATCCAAATAGACAAACACAAAACGATGTAGAAAATCCCTCAACACATCGTTAACCATGGCCTGAAACACTGCTGGGGCGTTAGTGAGACCAAATGGCATGACTAGGTATTCAAAGTGTCCGAGAGGGGTATTGAACCCAGTCTTCCATTCGTCTCCCTGCCTGATCCTAACGAGGTGGTAAGCGTTACGCAGGTCGAGCTTGGTAAACACGGTGGCACCATGAAGGGGTTCAAATGCTGAGTTGATGAGAGGCAGGGGGTACGTATTTCTGACTGTGATGTTATTTAGTCCTCTGTAGTCAATGCAGGGGCGTAATGTTTTGTCCTTCTTCTCAACAAAAAAGAACCCAGCACCAACAGCGGAAGATGAGGGACGAATGATGCCAGAGGTTAGGGAGTCGCCTATGTAGGTTTCCATAGCTTCTCTCTCAGGACGGGACAGATTGAAAAGCCGACTGGACGGCAAAGGGGCTCCAGGCAGTAACTCAATAGCGCAATCGTATGGCCTATGAGGTGGTAGTGAGAGTGCTTTGGATTTACTGAATACCTCGGCCAGGTCCAGGTACTCTTCAGGGACTGAAGAGAGGTCTGAGGGTTTGACAGGGGAAACAGGGGAACCTACCGAGGGCGGAATAGCCGACCCAAGGCAAGCAGAATGGCAGTGAGTGCTCCAACTGTGTATCTTGTGGTTTTGCCAGTCAATATGGGGGGTTGTGAAGGCTAAGCCAAGGGAAACCGAGGATAAGAGGGGAGGCCGAGGAGGAGACTACTTTAAACTGGATGGTTTCTTTGTGATTGCCGGACAGCACGAGAGAAACGGGGACAGTTTGGTGGGTGATGTTGGCAAACTGATGGCCGTCTATAGCGGTTACTGTTATAGGCTTAGGCAGGGGCTTAACAGGGATCTCCGCCTGAGTGACCAGGTTAGCTACCTGAGAGGTGAGATGAGATACTTGATCCAACAACTGCTGGTTGTTATCCAATAGAGTCCGGATGAGTTGGTCGTGTTGTCCCAATAACATTCCCTGTGAATGGAGGGCGCGTTGTACGCCATCACCCGTTGTTTCATGTGGCATCTCTGCTGAGTCCATGATTGGCCAGTTCGTTCTATTAGGTTGGGTGGGGGACTCAGGTGCAGAGACGGACACACGGACAAAGAGGGTGAATTAGGATGTAGTTTATTCAGCGTGTTTTGGCAGAGAGAAGCAGTTCAGGGTGGAGTAGCTTCAGGCCGGGGTAGGAGCTGAGTGGGGTGGAGAGCCAGTAGTCCTGAGAGCTGGATGACGAGGATATCAGACAACAGAGGAGCAGGTTGCGGCGTGGGAATGGCAGGCAGGCAGGCAGCAGGAACAGACGGGATCTGGTCGAAGGAGAGACAGGTTACAAACGTGGCAGAAACAACTATAATACTGAGAGAGTACAACTAAACTGAGATTTGCTGTACGGAGCCAAGTTACCACAGGTGGTGTAGGAACGAACTGGCGCTGGAGAGGTGTCCAGCCCGGGTAGATAACTGCTGGTTGATTGGTGACAATGAGCCGCAGCTGGAGGTAACTGAGCATGAGAGAGAATGGCCACGCCCCCTGACCTAGATCCTCTGACTGGGCTGCACAGCAGGGGGAGACAGACACAGACAACACACACAGGGGAAAAAAGGAAAAGGGAAACAAGCGGGGGCAGGACCAACAGTGCCGGATCGTAACACTAAGATACCGTAGAATAGTATAGAATACAGTATATACATATGAGATGAGTAATGCAAGATATGTAAACATTATTAAAGTGACTAAGATACTGTAGAATAGTACAGAATACAGTATATACATATGAGATGAGTAATGCAAGATATGTAAACATTATTAAAGTGACTAAGATACCGTAGAATAGTATAGAATGCAGTATATACATATGAGATGAGTAATGCAAGATATGTAAACATTATTAAAGTGACTAAGATACCGTAGAATAGTATAGAATACAGTATATACATATGAGATGAGTAATGCAAGATATGTAAACATTATTAAAGTGACTAAGATACCGTAGAATAGTATAGAATACAGTATATACATATGAGATGAGTAATGCAAGATATGTAAACATTATTAAAGTGGCTAGTGTTCCATTTCTTAAAGTGGCCAGTGATTTATAGTCTCTGTCTATAGGCAGCAGCCTCTAATGTGCTAGTGATGGCTATTTAACAGTCTGATGGCCTTGAGATCGAAGCTGTTTTTCAGTCTCTCGGTCCCAGCTTTCATGCACCTGTACTGACCTGGCCTTCTGGATGATAGCGGGGTGAACAGGCAGTGGCTCGGGTGGTTGATGTCCTTGGTTATCTGACCTGGCCTTCTGGATGATAGCAGGGTGAACAGGCAGTGGCTCGGCTGGTTGATGTCCTTGGTGATACTGACCTGGCCTTCTGGATGATAGCAGGGTGAACAGGCAGTGGCTCGGGTGGTTGATGTCCTTGGTTATCTGACCTGGCCTTCTGGATGATAGCAGGGTGAACAGGCAGTGGCTCGGGTGGTTGATGTCCTTGGTTATCTGACCTGGCCTTCTGGATGATAGCAGGGTGAACAGGCAGTGGCTCGGCTGGTTGATGTCCTTGGTTATCTGACCTGGCCTTCTGGATGATAGCAGGGGGAACAGGCAGTGGCTCGGGTGGTTGATGTCCTTGGTTATCTGACCTGGCCTTCTGGATGATAGCGGGGTGAACAGGCAGTGGCTCGGGTGGTTGATGTCCTTGGTTATCTGACCTGGCCTTCTGGATGATAGCAGGGTGAACAGGCAGTGGCTCGGGTGGTTGATGTCCTTGGTTATCTGACCTTCTGGATGATAGCAGGGTGAACAGGCAGTGGCTCGGGTGGTTGATGTCCTTGGTTATCTGACCTGGCCTTCTGGATGATAGCAGGGTGAACAGGCAGTGGCTCGGGTGGTTGATGTCCTTGGTTATCTGACCTGGCCTTCTGGATGATAGCAGGGGTGAACAGGCAGTGGCTCGGGTGGTTGATGTCCTTGGTTATCTGACCTGGCCTTCTGGATGATAGCAGGGTGAACAGGCAGTGGCTCGGGTGGTTGATGTCCTTGGTTATCTGACCTGGCCTTCTGGATGATAGCAGGGTGAACAGGCAGTGGCTCGGGTGGTTGATGTCCTTGGTTATCTGACCTGGCCTTCTGGATGATAGCAGGGGGAACAGGCAGTGGCTCGGCTGGTTGATGTCCTTGGTTATCTGACCTGGCCTTCTGGATGATAGCAGGGTGAACAGGCAGTGGCTCGGGTGGTTGATGTCCTTGGTTATCTGACCTGGCCTTCTGGATGATAGCAGGGTGAACAGGCAGTGGCTCGGCTGGTTGATGTCCTTGGTTATCTGACCTGGCCTTCTGGATGATAGCAGGGGAACAGGCAGTGGCTCGTGTGGTTGATGTCCTTGGTTATCTGACCTGGCCTTCTGGATGATAGCGGGGTGAACAGGCAGTGGCTCGGGTGGTTGATGTCCTTGGTTATCTGACCTGGCCTTCTGGATGATAGCAGGGTGAACAGGCAGTGGCTCGGGTGGTTGATGTCCTTGGTTATCTGACCTGGCCTTCTGGATGATAGCAGGGTGAACAGGCAGTGGCTCGGGTGGTTGATGTCCTTGGTTATCTGACCTGGCCTTCTGGATGATAGCAGGGTGAACAGGCAGTGGCTCGGGTGGTTGATGTCCTTGGTGATCTGACCTGGCCTTCTGGATGATAGCAGGGTGAACAGGCAGTGGCTCGGGTGGTTGATGTCCTTGGTGATCTGACCTGGCCTTCTGGATGATAGCAGGGGGAACAGGCAGTGGCTCGGGTGGTTGATGTCCTTGGTGATCTGACCTGGCCTTCTGGATGATAGCAGGGTGAACAGGCAGTGGCTCGGGTGGTTGATGTCCTTGGTTATCTGACCTGGCCTTCTGGATGATAGCAGGGTGAACAGGCAGTGGCTCGGGTGGTTGATGTCCTTGGTGATCTGACCTGGCAGGTTGGAGAGGCTCTGTTGCGCCTTCTTCACCACACTGTCTGTGTGGGTCGTCCATTTCAGTTTGTCAGTGATGTGTACACCAAGGAACTTGAATCTTTTTCACCTTCTCCACTGCGGTCCAGTCGATGTGGACACGGGGGTGCACCCTCTGCTGTTTCCTGAAGTCCACGATCATCTCCTTTGTTTTGTTGACGTTGAGTGAGAGGTTATTTTCCTGGCACCACACTCTTAGAGCCCTCACCTCCTCCCTGTAGGCTGTCTTGTCATTGTTGGTAATCAAGCCTACTAATGTTGTGTCTACTGTTGAGTTTCTCCCATTCTTCAATGAAGATCCTCTCAAGCTCTGTCAGGTTGGATGGGGAGCGTCGCTGCACAGCTATTTTCAAGTCTCTCCAGAGATGTTCGATCGGGTTCAAGTCCGGGCTCTGGCTGGGCCACTCAAGGTTATTCAGAGACTTGTCCTGAAGCCACTCCTGCGTTGTCTTGGCTGTGTGCTTAGGGTCGTTGTCCTGTTGGAAGGTGAACCTTCGACCGAGTCTGAGGTCCTGAGCACACTGGAGCAGGTTTCATCAAGGATCTCTCTGTACTTTGCTCTGTTAATCTTTCCCTCGATCCTGACTAGTCTCCCAGTCCCTGCCGCTGAAAAACATCCACACAGCATGATGCTGCCACCACCATGCTTCACCGTAGGGATGGTGCCCGGTTTCCTCCAGACGTGAGGCTTGGCATTCATGGTCTGAGAGTCCTTTAGGTGCCTTTTGGCAAACTCCAAGCGGGCTGAGGAGTGGCTTTTACTGAGGAGGGGCTTCCGTCTGGCCACTCTACCATAAAGGCCTGATTGGTGGAGTGCTGCAGAGATGGGAGAACCTTCCAGAAGGACAACCAACTCCACAGAGTTTGGCCTGGAAGAGTCTCTAAGAAGAGTCTTGGTGGTTCCAAACACTCTCTATAACTCTATACGGTGTCTTCAGAAAGTATTCATACCCATTGACTTATTCCACATTTTGCTGTGTCACAGCCTGAATTCAAAATGGATTGAAAAAAATTATAATATTCACCCATCTACACACAAGGAAAGCCAAGTTAACAAACAGATCACCGACCATTTCGAATCACACCGTACCTTCTCCGCTATGCAATCCGGTTTGCGAGCTGGTCATGGGTGCACCTCAGCCACGCTCAAGGTCCTAAACGATATTATAACCGCGATCGATAATAGACAGTACTGTGCAGCCGTCTTCATCGACCTGGCCAAGGCTTTCGACTCTGTCAACCACCGCATTCTTATTGGCAGACTAAATAGCCTTGGTTTCTCAAATGACTGCCTTGCCTGGTTCACCAACTACTTCTCAGATAGAGTTCAATGTGTCAAATCGGAGGGCCTGTTGTCTGGACCTATGGCAGTCTCTATGGGGGTGCCACAGGGTTCAATTCTTGGGCCGACTCTTTTCTCTGTGTATATCAATGATGTCGCTCTTGCTGCTGGTGACTCTCAGATCCACCTCTACGCAGACGACACCATTTTGTATACATCTGGCCCTTCATTGGACACTGTGTTAACAAACCTCCAAACGAGCTTCAATGCCATACAACACTCCTTCTGTAGCCTCCAACTGCTCTTAAACACTCGTAAAACTAAATGCATGCTCTTCAACCGAACGCTGCTTGCACCCACCCACCCGACTAGAATCACTACTCTCGACGGGTCTGACCTAGAGTATGTGGACAACTACAAATACCTAGGTGTCTGGTTAGACTGTAAACTCTCCTTCCAGACTCACATTAAGAATCTCCAATCAAAAGTTAAATCAAGAATCGGTTTCCTATTTCGCAAAAAAGCCTCCTTCACTCATGCTGCCAAACGTGCCCTCGTAAAACGGACTATCCTACCGATCCTTGACTTCGGCGATGTCATTTACAAAATAGCCTCCAACACTCTACTCAGCAAATTGGATGTAGTCTATCACAGTGCCATCCGTTTTGTCTCCAAAGCCCCATATACTACCCACCACTGTGACCTGTACGCTCTTGTTGGCTGGTCCTCACTACATATTCGTCGCCAAACCCACTGGCTCCAGGCCATCTATAAATCACTGCTAGGCAAATCTCCGCCTTATCTTAGCTCATTGGTCACAATAGCAGCACCCACCCGTAGTATGCGCTCCAGCAGGTATATCTCTCTGGTCATCCCCAAAGCCAACACCTCCTTTGGCCGCCATTCCTTCCAGTTCTCTGCTGCCAATGACTGGAATGAAATGCAAAAATCTCTGAAGCTGGAGACTCTTATCTCCCCTCACTAACTTTAAGCATCAGTTGTCAGAGCACCTTACCGATCACTGCACCTGTACACAGCCCATCTGAAATTAGCCCGCCCAACTACCTCATCCCTATGTTGTTATTTATTTTGCTCATTTGTACCCCAGTATCTCTATTTGCACATCATCTCTTGCACATCTATCATTCCAGTGTTAATACTAATTGTAATTATTTTGCACTATAGCCTATTTATTGCCTTACCTCCATAACTTGCTACATTTGCACACACTGTATATATATTTTCTGTTGTATTTTTGACGTTATGTTTTGTTTTACCATTACATTTACATTTACATTTTAGTCATTTAGCAGACGCTCTTATCCAGAGCGACTTACAGGAGCAATTAGGGTTAAGTGCCTTGCTCAAGGGCACATTAACGTCATTTAGCAGACGCTCTTAGCCAGAGCGACTCACAAATTGGTGCGTTCACCCTATAGCCAGTGGGATAACCACTTTACAATTGGGGGGGGTAGAAGGATTCCTTTATCTTACCCCATATGTAACTCTGTGTTGTTGTTTTTATCGCACTGCTTTGCTTTATCTTGGCCAGGTCGCAGTTGTAAATGAGAACTTGTTCTCAACTGGTTTACCTGGTTAAATGAAGGTGAAATAAATAAATTAAATATTAAATAAAAAAAGGACAAAGTGAAAACATGTTTTTAGACATTTTTGAAATATCTCATTTACAAATGTTAAGTATATATTAATATACTTAAATTAAATATATACTTAGTATAGTAGTTAATAATTTTTATTTAAGTATTCACACCACGCTGAGTCAATATATGGTAGAATCACCTTTGGCAGAGATTACAGCTGTGAGTCTCTTTGGGTGAAAAATTTACCCATTATTATTTTCAGAATTCTTCAAGTTCTATCAAATTGGATGTTGATCGTTGCTAGACAACCATTTTCAAGTCTTGCCATAGATTTCCAAGCAGATTTAAGTCCAAACTGTAACTCTGCCACTCAGGAACATTCCCTGTCTTGTTGCTAAGCAACTCCAGTGGAGATTTGTCCGTGTGTGTTTTAGATTATTGTCCTGCTGAAAGGTGAATTCAAATCAAATCAAATTGTATTGGTCACGTACACATATTTAGCAGATGTTATTGCGGGTGTAGCGAAACGCTTGTGTTCCTAGCTCCAACAGTGCAGTAGTATCTAACAATTCACAACAATACACACCTAATCTAAAAGTAAAAGAATGGAATTAAGAAAGATATAAATATTAGGATGAGCAATGTGTAGGAGTGGCATTGACTAAAATACAGTAGAGGTGAAAAATCTGTCGATGTGCCCTTGAGCAAGACACTTAACCCTAATTGCTCCTGTAAGTCGCTCTGGATAAGAGCGTCTGCTAAATAACAATATATATACAGTGGGGAGAAATAACATAGCTAGTTGGCTAAATAGCTAAAGTTAGCTGGCTGGCTAAGATAACTGCATATACAGTGGGGAGAACAAGTATTTGATACTATTTGGCTGGAGTAATGGAGAGGACAGTGTTTCGCTATCACAGGTGGTAATCTATCACAGGTGGTAATCTATCACAGGTGGTAATCTATCACAGGTGGTAATCTATCACAGGTGGTAATCTATCACAGGTGGTAATCTATCACAGGTGGTCATCTATCACAGGTGGTAATCTATCACAGGTGGTAATCTATCACAGGTGGTAATCTATCACAGGTGGTAATCTATCACAGGTGGTAATCTATCACAGGTGGTAATCTATCACAGGTGGTAATCTATCACAGGTGGTAATCTTTCAACTTCACCGCATCAAAGGGACGATGGACGGGGCCATGTACCGTCAAATCTTGGGTGAGAACCTCCTTCCCTCAGCCAGGGCATTGAAAATGGGTCGTGGATGGGTATTCCAGCATGACAATGACCCAAAACACACAGCCAAGGCAACAAAGGAGTGGCTCAAGAAGAAGCACGTTAAGGTCCTGGAGTGGCCTAGCCAGTCTCCAGACCTTAATCCCATAGAAAATCTGTGGTGGGAGCTGAAGGTTCGAGTTGCCAAACGTCAGCCTCGAAACCTTTAATGACTTGGAGAAGATCTGCAAAGAGGAGTGGGACAAAATCCCTCCTGAGATGTGTGCAAACCTGGTGGCCAACTACAAGAAACGTCTGACCTCTGTGATTGCCAACAAGGGTTTTGCCACCAAGTACTAAGTAATGTTTTGCAAAGGGGTCAAATACTTATTTCCCTCATTAAAAATGCAAATCAATTTACAAAATTGTTCTCATTTTTCCTCTCTGGATAAGATCGTCTGCTAAATAACAATATATATGTCTCAATATAATAGTATTATATAATTATATACATTTAAAATAAACTTTGAAAATAAAATATTTTCCTCAACCGCGATACCCACTCCAGTCAGCAGATGGCGATGTGCGTCTTTCAGGCGATGCTGAAAGCGTGACGTATAATCTAGTGGACGGGAGGCAACAGTCAACCACCTCCGTAGCTGATTAGCCAACAGCCGGAAGATTCAAGCTCTAGACGCTTTCGGTGTATATTAGCTACTGTGTTTTAAACACACTTCGGTCGATCTAGTTAGTTAACCCATTTAATTTAATATTTAGTTGTTGTTATTGGTCAGCAAGTAGCTGGCTGGTTAAGTTAGCACTAGCCTAGCTAGCTAACATCCCCGACCATGAGCTCACTAAGCTACTCTCCTCCTGCTAAAGAAGAGGAGGTCTGCTGGACGGAGAAAGAAGCTCTAGTGAAAGAGGAGGAGGAAGAGGAGGATGTTACAATACAAAAACAAGTAGAGGGTGAAGCTGTTACCGTGAAAGAAGAAGAGAAAGACGTTACAGTGAAAGAAGAGGAAGACGCGTTCAGAGTGAAAGAGGAGGAGGATGCAGATTTTGGAGTGAAGAAGGAGGGAGAGATTACTGTCACGTTGAAAGATGAAGAGGAGGAGATAGGAGATCTGATTAACACCAGTAAGTACCGCCTTAAATGTGTTTTTCACTTTGGATATTTGGAGTTCGCTCGTCAATTCAATGGAGAGAGATGCTATGCTACTAGCATCATGTTATGAATTTGCAAAGCCATCTCCTATAGTGTTTTTTCTCAAAGTTGTCGGTATGTCACGTGTCCTACTTATCAGTACACTCAGAACAACTTAAGCATTACGAAACTTCTATTCGATCAAAGTAAACATCACGTAGCACGTAAGCCATTCATTTTGTTGACCAACCTGGACCAGCTCATTGACCTCCATACAAAAACTCCACCTGCTGGAAGGAGAGATATTCCCGTGAGTTGGTTCTCTCTCTTCCTCTAGGGCTACACTAGCTTGTGCTAGCTAGTTAGTAATCTCGTTCCCAGACACTTCCACGCAGTGTGGGACGAGGTTAGCCAGCTAGCTACATTCCCTCGGCGTAAAGCAGTGCTCGGCAGGCCGGGGGCTAAGGACACAGTGTACCGATGCAAAATCGGCAGTGTATCAAATACTTGTTCTCAAACATATACTCATTAAAATACAAAAACACAGTCATGGGAAGATATATTGAGACCTAGGTGTCTTTTACACATGTATATACAGTGGGGAGAACAAGTATTTGATACACTGCCGATTTTGCAGGTTTTCCTACTTACAAAGCATGTAGAGGTCTGTAATTTTTATCATAGGTACACTTCAACTGTGAGAGACGGAATCTAAAACAAAAATCAAGAAAATCACATTGTATGATTTTTTAAGTAATTAATTTGCATTTTATTGCATGACATAGGTATTTGATACATCGGAAAAGCAGAACTTAATATTTGGTACAGAAACCTTTGTTTGCAATTAGAGATCATACGTTTCCTGTAGGTCTTGACCAGGTTTGCACACACTGCAGCAGGGATTTTGGCCCACTCCTCCATACAGACCTTCTCCAGATCCTTCAGGTTTTGGGGCTGTCGCTGGGCAATACGGACTTTAAGCTCCATCCAAAGATTTTCTATTAGGTTCAGGTCTGGAGACTGGCTAGGCCACTCCAGGACCTTGAGATGCTTCTTACGGAGCCACTCCTTAGTTGCCCTGGCTGTGTGTTTCGGGTCGTTGTCATGCTGGAAGACCCAGCCACAACCCATCTTCAATGCTTTTACTGAGGGAAGGAGGTTGTTGGCCAAGATCTTGCGATACATGGCCCCATCCATCCTCCCCTCAATACGGTGCAGTCGTCCTGTCCCCTTTGCAGAAAAGCATCCCCAAAGAATGATGTTTCCACCTCCATGCTTCACGGTTGGGATGGTGTTCTTGGGGTTGTACTCATCCTTCTTCTTCCTCCAAACACGGCGAGTGGAGTTTAGACCAAAAAGCTCTATTTTTGTCTCATCAGACCACATGACCTTCTCCCATTCCTCCTCTGGATCATCCAGATGGTCATTGGCAAACTTCAGACGGGCCTGGACATGCGCTGGCTTGAGCAGGGGGACCTTGCGTGCGCTGCAGGATTTTTATCCATGACGGCGTAGTGTGTTACTAATGGTTTTCTTTGAGACTGTGGTCCCAGCTCTCTTCAGGTCATTGACCAGGTCCTGTCGTGTAGTTCTGGGCTGATCCCTCACCTTCCTCATGATCATTGATGCCCCACGAGGTGAGATCTTCCATGAAGCCCCAGACCGAGGGTGATTGACCGTCATCTTGAACTTCTTCAATTTTCTAATAATTGCGCCAACAGTTGTTGCCTTCTCACCAAGCTGCTTGCCTATTGTCCTGTAGCCCATCCCAGCCTTGTGCAGGTCTACAATTTTATCCCTGATGTCCTTACACAGCTCTCTGGTCTTGGCCATTGTGGAGAGGTTGGAGTCTGTTTGATTGAGTGTGTGGACAGGTGTCTTTTATACAGGTAACGAGTTCAAACAGGTGCAGTTAATACAGGTAATGAGTGGAGAACAGGAGGGCTTCTTAAAGAAAAACTAACAGGTCTGTGAGAGCCGGAATTCTTACTGGTTGGTAGGTGATCAAATACTTATGTCATGCAATAAAATGCAAATTAATTACTTAAAAATCATACATTGTGATTTTCTGGATTTTTGTTTTAGATTCCGTCTCTCACAGTTGAAGTGTACCTATGATAAAAATGACAGACCTCTACATGCTTTGTAAGTAGGAAAACCTGCAAAATCGGCAGTGTATCAAATACTTGTTCTCCCCACTGTACATGTACAGTACCAGTGAAACATTTGGACACCTACTCATTCAAGGGTTTTTCTTAATTTTTTACTATTTTCTACATTGTATAATAATAGTGAAGACATCAAAACTATGAAATAACACGTATGGAATCATGTAGTAACCCAAAAAAGTGTTAAACAAATCAAAATATATTTTATATTTGAGATTCTTCAAAGTAGCCACCCTTTGCCTTGACGACAGCTTTGCACACGCTTGGCATACTCTCAACCAGCTTCATGAGGTAGTCACCTGGAATGCATTTCAATTAACAGGTGTGCCTTGTTAAAAGTTAATTTGTGGAATTTCTTTCCTTGACTTCCACATTTTTGTTACGTTACAGCCTTATTCTAAACTTGATTATATAAAAAAATTTCCTCGTCAATCTACACACAATACCCCATAATGCCAAAGCAAAAACAGGTTTTTAGATTTATTTGCTAATAATCCCCAGGAATAATTCTCAGAGTAATAATGTTACTATATAACGTTATAATGTATAATATAATATAATAATATTATGTAATATAATATAAAGATACTTGGAAAAAGAAGCTGAATAGAATGACAGAATGACAACATTAGAACTAAACAATTCAACCTCCTTCCTCCCCCCCCCCCCAGACAATACCTCCCCAAACGAGGTACAAGCCTAAATAGAACACTTTTTCTCTCCCAGTCAGTCTGAGAGTGCGGTCTGGTCTTAAACCCAAACCCAGTCCTTTTTAAAGTAGCGTTCTGTGTTCGTGAATCAGGCAGCAAAAAAAAAGAGAGAGAATTCAAAGTGAATCCCAAGAAAGACCAAACGAAATTAGAAAAGCACCACTTGTAGATGTATAAAATGGGATCCCCAGTCTTATAACGGGGAGAGAAAATAAATACCATGTATCAAGGCTCTTAGCCCAAAACCTCTAATTTTAAAGTAAGCAACTCGTAGTAAAACGACAAAACTATAAATCTAGTTGGACGATGTGACAACGTACAGCCAAGACCACAAAACTACGTCTGTGCAACGTTGAAAGTTTACTGGGTAAAAATTACATTAAAAAGCTACAACATTGAAGTGATGAACACCCCCCAACCCCAAAACGTTTCAATAAAATCAAAACGTGTAGCTTCGGCACATTTACTGTTTACTGAGTCGAGACAAACGGATGCTGTAAACAAATAACCAAACATGTAGGTAAATGAGACAGTAAACAAAGGAATTACGTAAACCCTAATAACATTCAATACAAGGGACTGAACGCTTGTAAGGCAAGCAAACTAGATGATTAAAACATTGGATCACATCAAATAAGCCTGAGTGGGTTCGCCTCCTCCCGAACTGTACAGGATAATACAGTTAGAACTAAACATAGTTCTGCTACAGCTTCTTACTGTTACTATTAACAAGCCACTGTTTCTGATCTATGAGTTCAAGACTTCTTGATGTGAGCCATAGCCTCCCTGTGGAGAGTCAAAAGTGTAGTCTTTTACATCATGAGAAAGCCACAGGTGGGCCGGGAATCGCAGTCCGTACTTCACACCTGGATGGTCGCGTAGCTGTCGTTTGGCCTGCCCGAAAGCTGAGCGCTGCCTGGACACAGTGGGGGGAGTAGTCCTGGTAGATAGAGAAGCTCTGTCCTTGAAAGCTCAGAGTGGTATTGCGGGCTCAGAGAATCGACATCTTCTCATGGAAAAAGTGCTGAATGATGTCACGGGGGCCTCTCACTGTCCTGTGGCCTTGGGCGCAGTGACCGGTGGGCACGATCAATCAGGGGCTTCTCATCCATGGCGAGAACTGGACAACACCCTGGACAACACCCTGTCGTTCTCCGCTAACATCAAGGCGGTGACCCGATCCTGTAGGTTCATGCTCTACAACATTTGGAGAGTACGACCCTGCCTTACACAGGAAGCGGCACAGGTCCTAATCCAGGCACTTGTCATCTCCCGTCTGGATTACTGCAACTCGCTGTTGGCTGGGCTCCCTGCCTGTGCCATTAAACCCCTACAACTCATCCAGAATGCCGCAGCCCGTCTGGTGTTCAACCTTCCCAAGTTCTCTCACGTCACCCCGCTCCTCCGCACACTCCACTGGCTTCCAGTTGAAGCTCGCATCTGCTACAAGACCATGGTGCTTGCCTACGGAGCTGTGAGGGGAACGGCACCTCCGTACCTTCAGGTTCTGATCAGTCCCTACACCCAAACGAGGGCATTGCGTTCATCCACCTCTGGCCTGCTGGCTCCTCTACCTCTGCTGAAGCACAGTTCCCGCTCAGCCCAGTCAAAACTGTTCGCTGCTCTGGCACCCCAATGGTGGAACAAGCTCCCTCACGACGCCAGGACAGCGGAGTCACTCACCACCTTCCGGAGACATTTGAAACCCCACCTCTTTAAGGAATACCTGGGATAGGATAATATAATCCCTTACCCCCCCCAAAAAAAAATAAATAAATAATAATAATAATAATAATAATTGTAAAGTGGTTAACCCACTGGCTATAAGGTGAATGCGCCAATTTGTAAATCGCTCTGGATAAGAGCGTCTGCTAAATTACGTAAATGTAACGTAAATGAGAACATCCTTCAGCAGCCCGGAAACTAAATCTGTTTGCGCGAGGCATTTCCGCTGACTCTGGGACCAATACCAGTCTCAGGTTATTGGGGCAAGAAAATCCCTCTAAGCTCACACAGCTCTCCTGCACCTTTTTCAGATCCGCAGCCAGGCGTTTCACGTCAGCCTCCAGAGAGGTAGTCAGGTCTCCCAGCCAGGCGTTTCACGTCAGCCTCCAGAGAGGTAGTCAGGTCTCCCAGCCAGGCGTTTCACGTCAGCCTCCAGAGAGGTAGTCAGCTCTCCCAGCCAGGCGTTTCACGTCAGCCTCCAGAGAGGTAGTCAGGTCTCCCAGCCAGGTGTTTCACGTCAGCCTCCAGAGAGGTAGTCAGGTCTCCCAGCCAGGCGTTTCACGTCAGCCTCCAGAGAGGTAGTCAGGTCTCCCAGCCAGGCGTTTCACGTCAGCCTCCAGAGAGGTAGTCAGGTCTCCCAGCCAGGCGTTTCACGTCAGCCTCCAGAGAGGTAGTCAGGTCTCCCAGCCAGGCGTTTCACGTCAGCCTCCAGAGAGGTAGTCAGGTCTCCCAGCCAGGCGTTTCACGTCAGCCTCCAGAGAGATAGTCAGGTCTCCCAGCCAGGCGTTTCACGTCAGCCTCCAGAGAGGTAGTCAGGTCTCCCAGCCAGGCGTTTCACGTCAGCCTCCAGAGAGGTAGTCAGGTCTCCCAGCCAGGCGTTTCACGTCAGCCTCCAGAGAGCTAGTCAGGTCTCCCAGCCAGGCGTTTCACGTCAGCCTCCAGAGAGGTAGTCAGCTCTCCTGCACCTTTTTCAGATCCGCCAGCCAGGCGTTTCACGTCAGCCTTCAGAGAGGTAGTCAGGTCTCCCAGCCAGGCGTTTCACGTCAGCCTCCAGAGAGATAGTCAGGTCTCCCAGCCAGGCGTTTCACACCAGCCTCCAGAGAGGTAGTCAGGTCTCCCAGCCAGGTGTTTCACGTCAGCCTCCAGAGAGATAGTCAGGTCTCCCAGCCAGGCGTTTCACGTCAGCCTCCAGAGAGGTAGTCAGGTCTCCCAGCCAGGCGTTTCACGTCAGCCTCCAGAGAGGTAGTCAGGTCTCCCAGCCAGGCGTTTCACGTCAGCCTCCAGAGAGCTAGTCAGGTCTCCCAGCCAGGCGTTTCACGTCAGCCTCCAGAGAGGTAGTCAGGTCTCCCAGCCAGGCGTTTCACGCCAGCCTCCAGAGAGGTAGTCAGCTCTCCCAGCCTGGCGTTTCACGTCAGCCTCCAGAGAGGTAGTCAGGTCGGAGTCAGGTGTAAAGGGCTGTAATCATCATGGTGTGGAACTCTGTTGTTGTTTTGAGTGATGCAATAACAGGCAGTCTCATTTCGCGGATTAGTTGAATCTGCTTTGAAAAGTACCAGAAACCTCTTGCCCACAGTGGTCTAAAGTAGTGCACTATATAGGGAATATGATGCTTGTATTCAACTACATACATTTTCATCTTAACTTTCTCAGAGCGTAGAAGAAGCTTGATGGCCTCGAATGTTCATTTTAGCGCCCCCAGACAAAACCACACCTCTGGGCAAAGTGCGAGTCTCTGGGCTTTCAGGCTCAGGAGAGGACAGTGATGAAACTGGGTCTTGTAGGCCGGGGTTTTCCTCAGTCCTATTTTTGTCTTTATGTTTCGTGACATTTTGAAAGCAAAGTAGTCTTGCGTACTCCAGAAAGGGATCACCAAAATAATATTTGAAAAGAAATACGGTTTTACTGCTAAATTCACATTAACTTTAAGAATACTGCGGGAGCAAACGGAAAACACACTGCGACCGAAATGTTTGATGATTGTCTAGGTTGCCTTGGTGACCACTGTTCTTCACACTGGCTATTACTTTCATGAACTCCACCCCCAAACAAGACCAAATCTGAACCAATCATAGACGTCTGTTTCACAAGTTTGGACACACAGTAACTGGATACTCTGTTTGTCTTTGGCAGGAGAGAGACCAGACTCTCACTCTGACAGCGGGAAGAGTCCTTCAGGGGACCCAGACCAGGGTCCTTCAGGGCAATCAGACCAATCAGAGGCTCCCAAACCAGCAGGACAACATCACTGCTCCCACTGTGGAAGGAATTTTACTAAGTTAGGGAGCCTGAAGAAACATGAGAGGACACACACAGGGAAAAATACTTTCCAATGTTCCGAGTGTGGGAAAGGTTTTCTTTGGTTATATCACCTTAAACGGCATGAGAGGACACACACAGGAGAAAAACCTTTCCAGTGTTCAGAGTGTGGAAAGAGTTTTAACGAATTAGGGTACCTGTTAATACACAAGAGAATACACTCGGGAGAGAAGCCTTACCACTGCTCCAAATGTGGAATGACTTTTACCTGGTTAGGGAGCCTGAAAACGCATGAGAGAATACACACTGGAGAAAATCCTTTCCTATGTTCTCACTGTGGAAAGAGTTTTAGCCAGTTAGGGAACCTAAATAGGCACAAGGGGACACACACAGGAGAGAAGCCTTACCAATGCTCTCAGTGTGGAAAGAGTTTTAGGGGTTTAGTGAGCCTGAAACAGCATAAGAGAATACACACAGGAGAGAAGCCTTACCACTGTCCCCAGTGTGGAAAGAGTTTTAGATGGTTAGGCACCTTGAAAATGCATGAGAGGACACATACAGGAGAAAAGCCTTACCAATGCACCATGTGTGGAAAGAGGTTTACCCAGTTAAAGTCCATGAAATTACACGGGAGGATACATACAGGAGAGAAGCCTTACCACTGCTCCCACTGTGGAATGACTTTTACCTGGATAATAAACATGAAAACTCATGAGAGAATACACACAGGAGAGAAGCCTTATCAATGTTCCGAGTGTGGAAAGACTTTCAGGGGTTTAGTAAACCTGAAACAGCATGAGAGGACACACCCACAAGAAAAGCCCTACCAATGCTCCCTGTGTGGAAAGAGTTTTACCAAGTTAGGGGGCCTGACTAGGCATGAGAGGACACACACAGGAGGAGAAGACATACCACTGCTCTCATTGTGGAAAGACATTTTCCCAGTCAGAGGACCTGAAATCACATGAGAGAATAGAGAGACTGTGTTCTGACTTATGTTTTTGACTGAGAATTTGTGTTGTTGTTGATGCCACATAAAATCATGTTGTTTAATGAAATCATTTAAAAAATCGGTTTACTTAAAAATAAAAATAAATGTATCATGTATAAATGAGATGTAAAAAATTTAGTGTATGACAGGTGTATGAAATCGAGCAATCTTCATAGAAAAACATTGGCAGTAGAATGGCCTTACTGAAGAGCTCAGTGACTTTCAATGTGGCACCGTCATTGGATGCCACCTTTCCAACAAGTCAAATTTCTGCCCTGCTGGTGCTGCCCCGGTCAACTGTAAGTGCTGTTATTGTGAAGTGGAAACGTCTAGAAGCAACAACGGCTTAGCCGCAAAATGGTAGACCACACAAGCTCACAGAACGGGACCGCCGAATGCTGAAGGACATGAAAATCGTCTGTCCTCGGTTGCAACACTCACTACCGAGTTCCAAACTGCCTCTGGAAGCAACATCAGCACAAGAACTGTTCGTCGGGAGCTTCATGAAATGGGTTTCCTTGGCCGAGCAGCCGCACACAAGCCCCAGATCACCATGTGCAATGCCAAGTGTCGGCTGGAGTGGTGTAAAGCTCGCTGCCATTGGACAGTGGAAACGTGTTCTCTGGAGTGAAAATGGGTCTCTGTTTCCCCCAACGGACATACCTTTACGTTTTCTCTGTACTGTTTACACCTGCTGTGTCCTGTGCACATGACAAACTTTGATTTGGTTTTTATTTGAGACAAAGCTATGAATGCAAGGACTGACCATCCATAAGATCGAAATGATAGTTTAAACCCATTACAGTCTAAGCCCTGTCTAAGGATAGGAGAGGGGGGGGTCTACTGAGCTATATGGAATGGTTTTAGGAAGGTTATACCAAGGATAATTTTGCTATTTGATTTTGAATTGTAAGACCCCTTGAAGTATCAACAAAAAAATAATCAAAAGTTATTTCATGTCGAAAGATTATTTGCCGATACTGCTACTAGCCCATACAAACACATTGAATAACATATTCACTACATGGAACAACAGATAAAAAATCTAAAGGACGTTTGTTCTTAAATGTCTGTCCTATATCTGAGAGATATAAAAACACATTTTTTGTCACTAAGCAGTTTCCATATCAAGTGCATTTGGAAAGTATTCCGACCCCTTGACTTTTTCCACATTTTGTTTCGTTACAGCCTTATTCTAAAATGGATTAAATTACACACAGTACCCCATAATGACAAGCGAAAACAGGTTTTTAGAATTATTTTCACATTTATTAAAAATAAAAACAGAAATACCTTATTTACCTAAGTATTCAGACCCTTTATGAGACTCGAAATTGAGCTCAGGTGCATCCTGTTTCCATTGACCATCCTTGAGATGTTTCTACAACTTGATTGGAGTCCACCTGTGGGAAATTCAATTGATTGGACATGATTTGGAAAGGCACACACCTGTCTATATAAGGTCCCACAGTTGACAGTGCATGTCAGAGCAAAAACCAAGCCATGAGGATGAAGGAATTGTCCATAGAGCTCTGAGACAGGATTGTGTAGAGACACAGATCTGGGGAAGGGTACCAAAACATTTCTACAGCATTGATGTCCCCAACAACACAGTGGCCTCCATCATTCTTAAATGGAAGAGGTTTGGAACCACCAAGACTCTTCCTAGAGGTTGCCGGCCCGGCCAAACTGAGCAATCGGGGAGAAGGGCCTTGGTCAGGGAGGTGACCAAGAACCCGATGGTGACTCTGACAGAGCTCCAGAGTTCCTCTGTGGTGTTGGGAGAAACTTCCAGAAAGACAACCATCTCTGCAGCACTCCACCAATCAGGCTTTTATGGTAGAGTGGCCAGACGGAAGCCACTCCTCAGTAAAAGTCACATGACAGCCCGCTTGGAGTTTGCCAAAAGGCACCTAAAGGACTCTCAGACCATGAGAAACAAGATTATCTGGTCTGATGAAACCAAGACTCATTGACCTGAATGCCAAGCGTCACGTTTGGAGGAAACCTGGCACCATCCTTACGGTGAAGTATGGTGGTGGCAGCATCATGCTGTGGGGATGTTTTTTAGCGTCAGGGACTGGGAAACTAGTCAGGATCGAGGGAAAGATTAACGGAGCAAAGTACATAGAGGTCCTTGATGAAAACCTGCTCCAGAGTGCTCAGGACCTCAGACTGGGGGCGAAGGTTCACGTTCCAACAGGACAACGACCGTAAGCACACATCCAAAACAACACAGGAGTGGCTTCAGGACAAGTCTCTGACTGTCCTTTAGTGGCCCAGCCAGAGCCCGGACTTGAACCCGATCGAACATCTCTGGAGAGACCTGAAAATAGCTGTGCAGCGACGCTCCCCATCCAACCTGACAGAGCTTGAGACGATCCGCAGAGAAGAATAGGATAAACTCCCCAAATACAGGTGTGCCAAGCTTGTAGAATCATACCCAAGAAGACTCGATGCTGTAATCGCTGCCAAAGGTGCTTCAACAAAGTACTGAGTAAAGGGTCTGAATACGTATGTAAATGTGATATTTCCGTAAAAAACAACAACAGCTTTTGCTTTGTCATTATTGGGTATTGTGTGTAGATTGATGAGGAATAATCTTTTAAAATCAATTTTAGAATAAGGCTGTAACGTAACAAAATGTGGAAAAAGTCAAGGGGTCTGAATACTTTCCGAAGGCACTGTATTAGAGGGAAATCGTTGCTGTTTGGAGAGGAGAGGCCAACCATCTTGTCTAAGGAGGAAACCGTTCCTGTTTGGAGAGGAGAGGCCAACCAGCTTGTCTAAGGAGGAAACCGTTCCTGTTTGGGGAGGAGAGGCCAACCAGCTTGTCTAAGGAGGAAACCGTTCCTGTTTGGAGAGGAGAGGCCAACCAGCTTGTCTAAGGAGGAAACCATTCCTGTTTGGGGAGGAGAGGCCAACCAGCTTGTCTAAGGAGGAAACCATTGCTGTTTGGGGAGGAGAGGCCAACCAGCTTGTCTAAAGAGGAAACCATTCCTGTTTGGGGAGGAGAGGCCAACCAGCTTGTCTAAAGAGGAAACCATTCCTGTTTGGGGAGGAGAGGCCAACCAGCTTGTCTGAGGAGGAAACCATTCCTGTTTGGAGAGGAGAGGCCAACCAGCTTGTCTAAGGAGGAAACCATTCCTGTTTGGGGAGGAGAGGCCAACCAGCTTGTATGAGGAGGAAACCATTCCTGTTTGGGGAGGAGAGGCCAACCAGCTTGTCTAAGGAGGAAACCGTTCCTGTTTGGGGAGGAGAGGCCAACCAGCTTGTCTGAGGAGGAAACCATTCCTGTTTGGGGAGGAGAGGCCAACCAGCTAAGGAGGAAACCATTCCTGTTTGGAGAGGAGAGGCCAACCAGCTTGTCTAAGGAGGAAACCGTTCCTGTTTAGGGAGGAGAGGCCAACCAGCTTGTCTGAGGAGGAAACCATTCCTGTTTGGGGAGGAGAGGCCAACCAGCTTGTCTAAGGATGAAACCATTCCTGTTTGGGGAGGAGAGGCCAACCAGCTTGTCTGAGGAGGAAACCATTCCTGTTTGGAGAGGAGAGGCCAACCAGCTTGTATGAGGAGGAAACCATTCCTGTTTGGGGAGGAGAGGCCAACCAGCTTGTCTAAGGAGAAAACCATTCCTGTTTGGGGAGGAGAGGCCAACCAGCTTGTCTAAGGAGGAAACCATTCCTGTTTGGGGAGGAGAGGCCAACCAGCTTGTCTAAGGAGGAAACCGTTCCTGTTTGGGGAGGAGAGGCCAACCAGCTTGTATGAGGAGGAAACCATTCCTTTCCCAATAGCAGCATCCCTCAGTTTGTAGTCCATCACTTTTAGATGCCGCATCAATAGTCTTTGAGGAGAAACAGTTTAAATTGATTTGAGCTGCAAATAATAAATGCCCTTTTTATGGAACCTTTACTTTAACAGGGAAAATATATTGAGATCTCTTTTCCACATGTATATACAACATCAATATAAACATTATACCCAAACATATACTCATTAAAATACAAAAACACAGTCATGGGAAAATATATTGAGACCTAGGTCTCTTTTCCACATGAATATACAACATCAATATACACATTATACCCAAACATATACTCATTAAAATACAAAAACACAGTCATGGGAAAATATATTGAGATCTCTTTTCCACATGTATATACAACATCAATATAAACATTATACCCAAAAATATACTCATTAAAATACAAAAACACAGTCATGGGAAAAAAATACAAAAACACAGTCATGGGAAAATATATTGAGACCTAGGTCTCTTTTCCACATGAATATACAACATCAATATAAACATTATACCCAAACATATACTCATTAAAATACAAAAACACAGTCATGGGAAAATATATTGAGACCTAGGTCTCTTTTCCACATGAATATACAACATCAATATACACATTATACCCAAACATATACTCATTAAAATACAAAAACACAGTCATGGGAAAATATATTGAGACCTAGGTCTCTTTTACACATGTACATACAACATCAATATACACATTATACCCAAACATATACTCATTAAAATACAAAAACACAGTCATGGGAAAATATATTGAGACCTAGATCTCTTTTCCACATGTATAAACAACATCAATATACACATTATACCCAAACATATACTCATTAAAATACAAAAACACAGTCATGGGAAAATATATTGAGACCTAGGTGTCTTTTATGCATGTATATACAACATCAATATGCACATTATACCCAAACATATACTCTTTAAAATACAAACTAATATCAAACATCATGAATCACCCAGAAAAACAGTTACATTCCGCCACAAATAAATTCCCAATCAATACTTTAAATTACCCGAACGGCACCAGAACATCAAGAAACAATTTATTTTAGAACTTTGTTCCAGTAATACGGTGCATTAAAACTAAAAGCAGATTCACCTTTTAGCTCGGTGGAGACCCTAGGAACCTCAAGAGTTAACCAATCCTGTGAACGGGTTAAACAACTCAGGTGTCTATACTTCAACAGCAAAGTTAGATAAGACAGAAGGTTATGAAGTAGGGCCTTGGAAACAGAAAGGGGGTAATGTAGAAATCTACGGGTCTTTAGCGAAGTCCAGACAACCTTTTGAAACAGGATGCAGTGATGAGTATCAAACCTGTCACCTGTAACAAAACGAAGGGCACTGTGGTAGATGGCATCCAAAGGTTTAGGAGTAGTAGCAGCTGGACTTTGATAAATAATATCACCATAATCAAGAACAGATAAAAAGGTTGACTGAATAATCTGCTTCCTACTGCTTAGAGAAAGGCAAGATCTGTTTCTGTAGAAAAAGCCAACTTTAAATCTTAGCTTCTTAACCAGCTTATCTAAACTCAGCAAAAAAAGAAACGTCCCTTTTTCAGGACCCTGTCTTTCAAAGATAATTCGTAAAAATCAAAATAACTTCACAGATCTTCATTGTAAAGGGTTTAAACACTGTTTCCCATGCTTGTTCAATGAAGCATAAACAATTAATGAACATGCACCTGTGGAACGGTCGTTAAGACACTAACAGCTTACAGACGGTAGGCAATTAGGGTCACAGTTATGAAAATTTAGGACACTAAAGAGGCCTTTCTACTGACTCTGAAAAACACAAAGAAAGATGCCCAGGGTCCCTGCTCATCTGCGTGAACGTGCCTTAGGCATGCTGCAAGGAGGCATGAGGACTGCAGATGTGGCCAGGGCAATAAATTGCAATGTCCGGACTGTGACACGCCTAAGACAGCGCTACAGGGAGACAGGACGGACAGCTGATCGTCCTCGCAGTGGCAGATCACGTGTAACAACACCTGCACAGGATCAGTACATCCGAACATCACACCTGCGGGACAGGTACAGGATGGCAACAACAACTGCCCGAGTTACACCAGGAACGCACAATCCCTCCATCAGTTGTGGCTTGAACCCATACAGTACGTTGTATCTTAGACCCATACAGTATGTTGTATCTTAGACCCATACAGTATGTTGTTAGACCCATACAGTATGTTGTATCTTAGACCCATACAATATGTTGTTAGACCCATACAGTATGGTGTATCTTAGACCCATACAGTATGTTGTATCTTAGACCCATACAGTATGTTGTATCTTAGACCCATACAGTATGTTGTATCTTAGACCCATACAGTATGTTGTATCTTAGACCCATACAGTATGTTGTATCTTAGACCCATACAGTATGTTGTATCTTAGACCCATACAGTATGTTGTATCTTAGACCCATACAGTATGTTGTAGCTTAGACCCATACAGTATGTTGTAGCTTAGACCCATACAGTATGTTGTATCTTAGACCCATACAGTATGTTGTATCTTAGACCCATACAGTATGTTGTATCTTAGACCCATACAGTATGTTGTAGCTTAGACCCATACAGTATGTTGTAGCTTAGACCCATACAGTATGTTGTATCTTAGACCCATACAGTATGTTGTATCTTAGACCCATACAGTATGTTGTATCTTAGACCCATACAGTATATTGTATCTTAGACCCATACAGTATGTTGTATCTTAGACCCATACAGTATGTTGTATCATAGACCCATACAGTATGTTGTATCATAGACCCATATAGTATGTTGTATCTTAGACCCCTACAGTATGTTGTTAGACCCATACAGTATGTTGTATCTTAGACCCCTACAGTATGTTGTATCTTAGACCCATACAGTATGTTGTATCTTAGACCCATACAGTATGTTGTATCTTAGACCCATACAGTATGTTGTATCTTAGACCCATACAGTATGTTGTATCTTAGACCCATACAGTATGTTGTATCTTAGACCCATACAGTATGTTGTATCTTAGACCCATACAGTATGTTGTTAGACCCATACAGTATGTTGTATCTTAGACCCATACAGTATGTTGTATCTTAGACCCATACAGTATGTTGTATCTTAGACCCATACAGTATGTTGTTAGACCCATACAGTATGTTGTATCTTAGACCCATACAGTATGTTGTTAGACCCATACAGTATGTTGTATCTTAGACCCATACAGTATGTTGTAAATTAGACCCATACAGTAAGTTAAGGCTTAGATCCTATTTTACAGGGTGGTGTCATGGCTGAAACATTTACTAAAAGTTGAAATGTAAATGTTATTCACCTTTCAAATGGAACCACAAAGATCGTTGGAGGTCCACAGAGAATGTTGACTTGAAAATATGTGTTGTTTTGAATCCGGGACGGGCAGCTCCAATCCTCGGGGATGGAGTGGTGTCACACTTTCCCCCATCCCTAGCAAACACAGCTGATTAAACTAAATGCATTCTAAACTGAACATCATGATTAGTTGATTATTGGGGTCAGGTTTATTAGCTGGGATTGGGGCAAAAGTGACATCAATCAGGCCTTTATTAAAACACTTTTTTTTTCAAGAAATAATCAAATAGTTTGACCACCCTGTTTGGAAGCTTTTAAATGATCTCAAACTCAACCGTTAATATTTTCCAGTGATGAAGACGATGGATGATTCATTGCATGGTGAGGTTTGCAAAAAGAGTCAACTTCGAGCACCTTCATCTCATGAATGTTTTGGCTTTCAGTTACAAAAAGTCACTTTCTTACCACTTCTTCCAAAGGCAAACATGTAAGGAAAGCTTTTTTTAAATAAAAAGGGATGCTGTCAAAAATGTATTGAATTCAAATGGATTTACCCAGTGTACAAAGCACTACAGCCACTCTGTGATGACAAGCTCTGCTCTTTTATTTAGGGATCTAGTCTAGGTTAAACATCATAGGAAGACAGTTTTATCATGTGGAGGTTTCATTCAAGTCTCTGTTTAACTAAATACTCTGTTTGTCTTTGGCAGGAGAGAGACCAGACTCTCACTCTGACAGCAGGAAGAGCCCTACAGCGGAACCAGACCCAGAGACGCCCAAACCAGCGAGACGATATCAGTGCTCCCACTGTGAAAAGAGTTTTAGCTGGTCAGGGAACCTCAAAGCTCATGAGAGGACACACACAGGAGAAAAGCCTTTCCAATGTTCCCAGTGTGGAAAGAGTTTTACCGTGTTAAATAGCCTGAAAAGGCATGAGAGAATACACACAGGAGAAAAGCCATTCCAATGTTCCCATTGTGGAAACAGTTTTACCCTGTTAAATAACCTGAAAATGCATGAAAGAATACACACAGGAGAAAAGCCTTTCCAATGTTCCCAGTGTGGAAAGAGTTTTACCATGTTAAATAGCCTGAAAAGGCATGAGAGAATACACACAGGAGAAAAGCCTATCCAATGTTCCCAGTGTGGAAAGAGTTTTACCATGTTATATAACCTGAAAAGGCATGAGAGAATACACACAGGAGAAAAGCCTTATCAATGTTCCCAATGTGGAAAGAGTTTTACTCAGATAGGGCACCTAAAACAGCATGAGAGAATACACACAGGAGAAAAGCCTTACCACTGCTCCCAGTGTAAAAAGAGATTTTCCCGATCAGATGACCTAAAAGCTCATGAGTGGACACACACAGGAGAAAAGCCTTTCCAATGTTCACAGTGTAAAAAGCGTTTTACTGTGTTAGCTAACCTGAAAAGGCATGAAACAATACACACAGGAGAAAAGCCTTATCAATGTTCCCAATGTGGAATTAGTTTTATTCAGTTAGCTACCCTGAAGGAGCATAAGAGAATACACACAGGAGAAAAGCCATTCCAATGTTCCCATTGTGGAAAGAGTTTTACTCAGAGAGGGTATCTAAAAGTGCATGAGAGAAAACACACAGGAGAAAAGCCTTACCACTGCTCCCAGTGTGGAAAGAGTTTTACCTGGTTAATGAGCCTGAAGGAGCATAAGAGAATACACACAGGAGAAAAGCCATTCCAATGTTCCCATTGTGGAAAGAGTTTTACTCAGAGAGGGTATCTAAAAGTGCATGAGAGAATACACACAGGAGAAAAGCCTTACCACTGCTCCCAGTGTGGAAAGAGTTTTACCTGGTTAAGGAGACTGAAGGAGCATAAGAGAACACACACGAAAAAAGCCCCACCACTTCTCACTCTCTGTGTGGAAGGACAATTTCCCAGTCAGAGAACCTGAAATCACATTAGAGAATAGAGAGGCTGTGTTCTGACTTATGTTTTTAACTGACAATTTGTGTTTTTGTCTATGCCACATGAAATCATTTTGTTTATATGAATTCTTACTCAAAAATAGGCATATTTTTGTTTTTTCACCTCGAGGCCTGATCATATCTAAAATCAGATTAAATACTATAAAATGTGTATTTTGTTTTGGTTATGAGCTTTAATGCATTGGTTACAGGTATAAACCCTCAGTTGTTCATTATATAATTTGGATATTGCTAAATGTAAATTATTATATAGATGAATGGAACTTTGCATTTCTTGATTCTAACCTTGAAACCTATAGACTTTGATTTGATATATAAGATTAGGCTTTTGCTAAATGAATTTGATTGAAATTGATTGGATATATGATTTGGATATTGCAAAATGAATTTGATTACATGATTTGAATATTGCAAAATGTAAATGATGAACTAGATTCATAGCATGTGCATTTCTTGATTCTAACATTGAAACCTTTTGAATTGACTTGTTGTGTTTCATTGAGTTAGTTTGTGTACTAGACGTCAAGCCAAAGGAATATGAAAATGTGATGATGTTGTTCTGAGAACATTGATAAGTTGTTGACCTGAAAAACATTCACTACCTCATGAATGTTCCAAACAGTATTATTCCACCATGTCAGAGAGAACTGGTGCTGATTGTAAAAAGGATTTTATTAATGCAGCGTAATTTTATCTGAATAGAAATAAAATCACATGAGAGAATAGTGAGGCTGTGTTCTGACTTATGTTTTTGACTGAGAATTAGTGTTTTTGTTCATGGCACATGAAATCATATTGTTTACGATTATACCTGTCTATATAAGGTCCCACAGTTGACAATGCATGTCAGAGCAAAAACCAAGCCATGAGGTCGAAGGAATTGTCCGTAGCGCTCCGAGACAGGATTGTGTCTGGGGAAGGGTACCAAAAAATGTCTGCAATATTGAAGGTTCCCAAGAACACAGTGGCCTCCATCATTCTTAAATGGAAGAAGTTTGGAACCACCTAGACTCTTCCTAGAGCTGGCCGCCCAGCCAAACTGAGCAATCGGGGGAGAAGGGCCTTGGTCAGTGAGGTGACCAAGAACCTGATGGTCACTCTGACAGAGTTCCAGAGTTCCTCTGTTGGGATGGGAGAACCTTCCAGAAGGACAACAATCTCTGTAGCACTCTACAAATCAGGCCTTTACGGTAGAGTGGCCAGACGGAAGCCACTGCTCAGTAAAAGGCACATGACAGCCTGCTTAGAATATGCCAAAAGGTACCTAAAGGACTCTCAGACCATGAGAAACAAGATTCACTGGTCTGATGAAACCAAGATTTAACTCTTTGTCCTGA
Organism: Coregonus clupeaformis; assembly: GCF_020615455.1. Lineage (NCBI taxonomy): Eukaryota > Metazoa > Chordata > Actinopteri > Salmoniformes > Salmonidae > Coregonus > Coregonus clupeaformis. The sequence continues at coordinate 228,673 of NW_025534258.1, forward strand.
ATGCCAAGCGTCACGGGTGGCGTAAACCTGGCATCCTCCCTACGGTGAAGCATGGTGGTGGCAGCATCATGCTGTGGGGATGTTTTTCAGCGGTAGGGACTTGTCAGGATCGAGGGAAAGATGAACTGAGAAAAGTACAGATGAAAACCTTCTCAGGACCTCAGACTGGGTTGAAGGTTCACCTTCCAATAGGACAACGTCCCTAAGCACACAGCCAAGACAACGCAGGTGTGGCTTCGGGACAAGTCTCTGAATAACCTTGAGTGGACCAGCCAGTGCCCAGACTTGAACCCGATCGAACATCTCTGGAGAGACCTGAAAATAGCTGTGCAGCGACGCTCCCCATCCAACCTGATAGAGCTTGAGAGGATCTGCAGAGAAGAATGGGAGAAACTCCCCAAATACAGGTGTGCCAAGCTTGTAGCATCACACCCAAGAAGACTCGATGCTGTAATCGCTGCCAAAGGTGCTTCAACAAAGTACGTAGTAAAGGGTCTGAATACATACAGTGAGGGAAAAAAGTATTTGATCCCCTGTTGATTTTGTACGTTTGCCCACTGACAAAGAAATGATCAGTCTATAATTTTAATGGTAGGTTTATTTGAACAGTGAGACACAGAATAACAACAAAAAAGTCCAGAAAAACGCATGTAAAAAATGTTATAAATTGATTTGCATTTTAATGAGGGAAATAAGTATTTGACCCCCTCTCAATCACAAAGATTTCTGGCTCCCAGGTGTCTTTTATACAGGTAACGAGCTGAGATTAGGAGCGCACTCTTAAAGGGAGTGCTCCTAATCTCAGCTTGTTACCTGTATAAAAGAAACCTGTCCACAGAAGCAATCAGTCAATCAGATTCCAAACTCTCCACCATGGCCAAGACCAAAGAGCTCTCCAAGGATGTCAGGGACAAGATTGTAGACCTACACAAGGATGGAATGGGCTACAAGACCATCACCAAGCAGCTTGGTGAGAAGGTGACAACAGTTGGTGCGATTATTCGCAAATGGAAGAAACACAAAATAACTGTCAATCTCCCTCGGCCTGGGGCTCCATTCAAGATCTCACCTTGTGGAGTTGCAATGATCATGAGAACGGTGAGGAATCAGCCCAGAACTACACGGGAGGATCTTGTCAATGATCTCAAGGCAGCTGGGACCATAGTCACCAAGAAAACAATTGGTAACACACTATGCCGTGAAGGACTGAAATCCTGCAGCGCGCGCAAGGTCCCCCTGCTCAAGAAAGCACATATACAGGGCTGTCTGAAGTTTGCCAATGAACACCTGAATGATTCAGATGAGAACTGGGTGAAAGTGTTGTGGTCAGATGAGACCAAAATCGAGCTCTTTGGCATCAACTCAACTCGCCGTGTTTGGAGGAGGAGGAATGCTGCCTATGACCCCAAGAACACCATCCCCACCGTCAAACATGGAGGTGGAAACATTATGCTTTGGGGGGGTGTTTATGCTAAGGGGACAGGATAACTTCACTGCATCAAAGGGACGATGGACGGGGCCATGTACGCCCCCATTCTCATCGACGGGGCTGTAGTGGAACAGGTTGAGAGCTTCAAGTTCCTTGGTGTCCACATCACCAACGAACTATCATGGTCCAAACACACCAAGACAGTCGTGAAGAAGGCACGACAAAGCCTATTCCCCCTCAGGAGACTGAAAAGATTTGGCATGGGTCCTCAGATCCTCAAAAAATTCTACAGCTGCACCATCAAGAGCATCCTGACTGGTTGCATCACCGCCTGGTATGGCAACTGCTTGGCCTCCGACCGCAAGGCACTACAGAGGGTAGTGCGTACGGCCCAGTACATCACTGGGGCCAAGCTTCCTGCCATCCAGGACCTCTATACCAGGCGGTGTCAGAGGAAAGCCCTCAAAATTGTCAAAGACTCCAGCCACCCTAGTCATAGACTGTTCTCTCTGCTACCGCACGGCAAGCGGTACTGGAGTGCCAAGTCTAGGTCCAAAATACTTCTCAACAGCTTCTACCCCCAAGCCATAAGACTCCTGAACAGCTAATCATGGCTACCCAGACTATTTGCACTGCCCCCCCACCCCATCCTTTTACGCTGCTGCTACTCTGTTAATTATTTATGCATAGTCACTTTAACTCTGCCCACATGTACATATTACTTCAACTACCTCAACTAGCCGGTGCCCCCCACACATTGACTCTGCACCGGTACCCCCTGTATATATAGCCTCCTACTGTTATTTTATTTTACTTCTGCTCTTTTTTTTCTCAACATTTTTTTTGTTGTTGTTTAATTTTTTACTTTTTTGTTAAAAATAAATGCACTGTTGGTTAAGGGCTGTAAGTAAGCATTTCACTGTAATGTCTGCACCTGTTGTATTCGGCGCATGTGGCCAATAAAATTTGATTTGATTTGATCTGAAATCTTGGGTGAGAACCTCCTTCCCTCAGCCAGGGCATTGAAAATGGTTCGTGGATGGGTATTCCAGCATGACAATGACCCAAAACACACGGCCAAGGCAACAAAGGAGTGGCTCAAGAAGAAGCACATTAAGGTCCTGGAGTGGCCTAGCCAGTCTCCAGACCTTAATCCCATAGAAAATATATGGAGGGAGCTGGAGATTCGAGTTGCCAAACATCAGCCTCAAAACCTTAATGACTTGGAGAAGCTCTGCAAAGAGGAGTGGAACAAAATCCCTCCTGAGATGTGTGCAAACCTGGTGGCCAACTACAAGAAACGTCTGACCTCTGTGATTGCCAACAAGGGTTTTGCCACCAAGTACTGAGTAATGTTTTGCAAAGGGGTCAAATACTTATTTCCCTCATTAAAAATGCAAATCAATTTATAACATTTTTGACATGCGTTTTTCTGGATTTTTGTTGTTGTTATTCTGTCTCTCACTGTTCAAATAAACCTACCATTAAAATTATAGACTGATCATGTCTTTGTCAGTGGGCAAATGTACAAAATCAGCAGGGGATCAAATACTTTTTTCCCTCACTGTAGGTCTGTCTATGAATTTGAGAGTAGTTACATTTCTCCAGTCCCATCCATCATCTTATTACCAAAACACTTGTCAATCAGCACATCCCTGTCTTTGTATGTCTCAATATAATAGTATTATATAATTATATACATTTAAAATAAACTTTGAAAATAAAATATTTTCCTCAACTGCGATACCCACTCCAGTCAGCAGATGGCGATGTGCGTCTTTCAGGCAATGCTTAAAGCGTGACGTATAATCTAGTGGACGGGAGGCAACAGTCAACCACCTCCGTAGCTGGTTAGCCAACAGCCGAAAGATTCAAGCTCTAGACGCTTTCGGTGTATATTAGCTACTGTGTTTTAAACACACTTCGGTCGTATCTACTTGTTAACATATTTAATTTAATATTAAGTTGTTATTAGTCAGCTAGCTGGCTTGTTAAGTTAGCACTAGCCTAGCTAGCTAACATCCCCGACCATGAGCTCACTAAGCTACTCTCCTCCTGCTAAAGAAGAGGAGGTCTGCTGGACGGAGAAAGAAGCTCTAGTGAAAGAGGAGGAGGAAGAGGAAGACGCGTTCAGAGTGAAAGAGGGGGAGGATGTTACAGTGAAAGAAGAGGAAGACGCGTTCAGAGTGAAAGAGGAGGAGGATGTTACAGTGAAAGAAGAGGAAGACGCGTTCAGAGTGAAAGAGGGGGAGGATGTTACAGTGAAAGAAGAGGAAGACGCGTTCAGAGTGAAAGAGGAGGAGGATGTTACAGTGAAAGAAGAGGAAGACGCGTTCAGAGTGAAAGAGGAGGAGGATGATACAGTGAAAGAAGAGGAAGACGCGTTCAGAGTGAAAGAGGAGGAGGATGTTACAGTGAAAGAAGAGGAAGACGCGTTCAGAGTGAAAGAGGAGGAGGATGTTACAGTGAAAGAAGAGGAAGAGGAGGAGGATGTTACAGTGAAAGAAGAGGAGGAGGAGATAGAGGAGGATGCCGTTTTTGGAGTGAAGAAGGAGGGAGAGATTACTGTCACATTGAAAGATGAAGAGGAGGAGATAGGAGATCTGATTAACACCAGTAAGTACCGCCTTAAATGTGTTTTTCACTTTGGATATTTGGAGTTCGCTCGTCAATTCAATGGAGAGAGATGCTATGCTACTAGCATCATGTTATGAATTTGCAAAGCCATCTCCTATAGTGTTTTTTCTCAAAGTTGTCGGTATGTCACCTGTCCTACTTATCAGTACACTCAGAACAACTTAAGCATTACGAAACTTCTATTCGATCAAGTAAACATCACGTAGCACGTAAACCATTCATTTTGTTGACCAACTTGGACCAGCTCATTGACCTCCATACAAAAACTCCACCTGCTGGAAGGAGAGATATTCCCGTGAGTTGGTTCTCTCTCTTCCTCTAGGGCTACACTAGCTTGTGCTAGTTAGCTAGTAATCTCCTTCCCAGACACTTCCACGCAGTGTGGGACGAGGTTAGCCAGCTAGCTACATTCCCTCTGCGTAAAGCAGTGCTCGGCAGGCCGGGGCTAAGGACACAGTGAAACACAGACTAGCCGTGCAGGCTGTTGTGCTGCTTACAACTTGGAGGAAAACATTTGGCCACGTTAACTACCGCCGGCGACACCGTGATACAGCTGCCCAGTGGGAAGCACCTCAGGCCGGCATGCACCTCGAACACCGGTGATTTGGTATTTTATTAGGTGTAATGGTCGTTCGCACAGCTCGGCTTCCTGCTCCTGAAATCAGTAACGTGTTGGTGCTTTCAAGAGAACTCGGAACCTCATAGTTAAAATGTATGGAAGTTTGTTGTGTAGAGCTTCCTGTTGGTTAATTCCGATATTTTCCAAGTGGGAAACCAAGGAAATGTTTCTATGAGTGTTCAAGTCGGAAATGTCAGAATGACCGATTCCCCAGTTGTCTTGAAAGCGGAAGGAACTAATTGGTAAGTCACTGTGACATCCAGTTGGTGACCAACTCTCGCTCGACCATCAAAATAAACACAACTCTTGAGTCACGGGATGTTGGGAAGCAAGGTGGTTGTCTGAAATGAGCCTCCCGATAAAACCCTCCCAGTTTCCTCAAAGTTCGATAGAATAGTCAATTTAGTATCATTGTTTTTTGAGGGATTTTGTTGTTTTGTTTTATCTAAGTTTTTCAACAATGTCTGCATTGAATTCAGCTTCAACACACGTAGCACAATCGCTAGCGCAGCGGCTAACCGTCTACCTCTTGTTGCACTTATAATAATAATAATATGCCATTTAGCAGACGCTTTTATCCAAAGCGACTTACAGTCGTGCGTGCATACATTTTTTTTTTGTGTATGGGTTGTCCCGGGGATCGAACCCACTACCTTGGCAGCTATAAGCGCCGTGCGCTACCAGCTGAGCTACAGAGGACCACACTTCAGCCAGTATGACTTTGAAAGGGGCAGAACATAGAACCCAGCTTGTTGTCGGCCTTGCAATCATCCCTGCAGAAGGCCATGGAAGAAATGGGTAGAGTCAAGCACCATTCTTGAATCTCTTGAGTCTGATGTTTTCTCAGGTCAAGCGATCTCAGATGAATATGCAAGAAGATGTATCGGTCCTATTACAGAGGCAATATGAGGCAGAGGGTCAGAGATCAACGCTGGAGGACGACAACGACCGACTGATTTAAGGAAGTCGAGAAGAACGCCAAACCGTATGAGGATCTCCACAGAAGCGTTCAAGATTCAGCTAACCGAGACAGGCTCCTCAATTTAAGACTTTTAGGGGTCTGGAGGATAGCAGGTCGCGGGAATGCGTGAGACGAATTATCTGGGAAGCTCTTTGGGAGGGATCTGGACAAACCGAAAGCTTCAACTGAGTCCACCGTTCCCTAGCAACAATACCACGGAGAATCAGCGCCTTAGACCGATCATCATCCGCTTTCTCAGGGATCTGAGAGAGAGTACTGGCGGCTGCAGAAGGGAAACGTATCGGGAGAAGAGAGAGGTGACTTGGAAGGACTAAAGCTTATGTTAGGGGCACAATAATAGCACACACCAGCAGAAAGAAAATGGAGAAAGAGTTGGAAAAAAACTAAAGTCTCAAATTTAAAGAGTTGGCGAAAAATAGTTCTCCGAGGAAAAATCCCTATTGAAACAAGTCGTGATCTGAAGTTTCAATGACGTGAGATCTGTAACAAAAAAAGGCTGAATATGTTTCTGCTTTGAAGAAAGTGGTGAAAGAACAGGTCCATTATTGGCTGGACAATTGAAACAAAAAAGATGCCAGTTTTGTAATACCAGCTATCAAAAGTGGAAGTGTGGAGCTACTGACTGGTACAAAAGATATTAACAATGTGTTTTATGACTTTTATTGGACTCTTTATATAAGTCTGAATGTAACTTAGACCCAGCTAAATTGAATGCCTTTTTTCCCCAGGGGGTGTCCCCAGATCAAATAAAGGATTTGGATGCTCCTATACTAGAATCTGATATAAGAACAGCCATCACCTCAATGAAGTCTGGAAAGTCACCAGGAGTAATCAAATCAAATTTTATTTGCCACATGCGCCCGAATACAACAGGTGTGGACATTTCCGTGAAATGCTTACATACAGCCCTTAACCAACAACGCATTTATTTTTAAATAAAAAAGTAAAATAAAACAACAACAACAAAAAAAGTGTTGAGGGGGAAAAAAAGAGCAGAAGTAAAATAAAATAACAGTAGGGAGGCTATATACAGGGGGGTGTTAGACTGCTTCCTGGTTGAGTGTTTATAAGAGGAATATTGGCGTTATTATAATAATATAATATGCCATTTAGCAGACGCTTTTATCCAAAGCGACTTACACTCATGTGTGCATACATTTTTACGTATGGGTGGTCCCGGGGATCGAACCCACTACCCTGGCGTTACAAACGCCGTGCTCTACCAATTGAGCTACAGAGGACCACCAATGTCATGCAATAAAATGCAAATTAATTACTGTAAAAATCATACAATGTGATTTTCTGATTTTTGTTTTAGATTCCGCCTCTCACAGTTGAAGTGTACCATGATAAAAATTACAGACCTCTACATGCTTTGTAAGTAGGAAAACCTGAAAAATCGGCAGTGTATCAAATACTTGTTCTCAAACATATACTCATTAAAATACAAAAACACAGTCATGGGAAAATATATTGAGACCTAGGTGTCTTTTACACATGTATATACAGTGGGGAGAACAGGTATTTGATACACTGCCGATTTTGCAGGTTTTCCTACTTACAAAGCATGTAGAGGTCTGTAATTTTTATCATAGGTACACTTCAACTGTGAGAGACGGAATCTAAAACAAAAATCCATAAAATCACATTGTATGATTTTTAAGTAATTAATTTGCATTTTATTGCATGACATAAGTATTTGATACATCGGAAAAGCAGAACTTAATATTTGGTACAGAAACCTTTGTTTGCAATTACAGAGATCATACGTTTCCTGGTTGACCAGGTTTGCACACACTGCACCAGGGATTTTGGCCCACTCCTCCATACAGACCTTCTCCAGATCCTTCAGGTTTCGGGGCTGTCGCTGGGCAATACGGACTTTCAGCTCCATCCAAAGATTTTCTATTAGGTTCAGGTCTGGAGACTGGCTAGGCCACTCCAGGACCTTGAGATGCTTCTTACGGAGCCACTCCCTTAGTTGCCCTGGCTGTGTGTTTCGGGTCGTTGTCATGCTGGAAGACCCAGCCACGACCCATCTTCAATGCTCTTACTGAGGGAAGGAGGTTGTTGGCCAAGATCTCGCAATACAATGCCCCATCCATCCTCCCCTCAATACGGTACAGTCGTCCTGTCCCCTTTGCAGAAAAGCATCCCCAAAGAATGATGTTTCCACCTCCATGCTTCACGGTTGGGATGGTGTTCTTGGGGTTATACTCATCCTTCTTCTTCCTCCAAACACGGCGAGTGGAGTTTAGACCAAAAAGCTCTACGTTTGTCTCATCAGACCACATGACCTTATCCCATTCCTCCTCTGGATCATCCAGATGGTCATTGGCAAACTTCAGACGGGCCTGGACATGCGCTGGCTTGGAGCAGGGGGACCTTGCGTGCGCTGCAGGATTTTAATCCATGACGGCGTAGTGTGTTACTAATGGTTTTCTTTGAGACTGTGGTCCCAGCTCTCTTCAGGTCATTGACCAGGTCCTGCCGGTAGTTCTGGGCTGATCCCTCAACTTCCTCATGATCATTGATGCCCCACGAGGTGAGATCTTGCATGGAGCCCCAGACCGAAGGTGATTGACCGTCATCTTGAACTTCTTCCATTTTCTAATAATTGCACCAACAGTTGTTGCCTTCTCACCAAGCTGCTTGCCTATTGTCCTGTAGCCCATCCCAGCCTTGTGCAGGTCTACAATTTTATCCCTGATGTCCTTACACAGCTCTCTGGTCTTGGCCATTGTGGAGAGGTTGGAGTCTGTTTGATTGAGTGTGGACAGGTGTCTTTTATACAGGTAACGAGTTCAAACAGGTGCAGGTAATACAGGTAATGAGTGGAGAACAGGAGGGCTTCTTAAAGAAAAACTAACAAGTCTGTGAGAGCCGGAATTTTACTGGTTGGTAGGTGATCAAATACTTATGTCATGCAATAAAATGCTAATTAATTACTTAAAAATCATACAATGTAATTTTCTGGATTTTTGTTTTAGATTCCGTCTTTCACAGTTGAAGTGTACCTATGATAAAAAATTACAGACCTCTACATGCTTTGTAAGTAGGAAAACCTGCAAAATCGTCAGTGTATCAAATATTGTTCTCCCCACTGTATATATATCTTTTTTTATACTGGCCCCCCGTGGGAATCGAACCCACAACCCCGGCGTTGCAAACGCCATGCTCTATCAACTGAGCTACATCCCTTTATCTCATGAATGTTTTGGCTTTCAGTTACAAAAAGTCACCTCTTACCACTTCTTCCATAGGCAAACATGTAAGGAAAGCTTTTTTTAAATCAAAAGGGATGCTGTCAAAAATGTATTGAATTCAAATGGATTTACCCAGTGTACAAAGCACTACAGCCATCTGTGATGACAAGCTCTGCTCTTTTATTTAGGGATCTAGTCTAGGTTAAACATCATAGGAAGACAGTTTTATCATGTGGAGGTTTCATTCAAGTTCTGTTTAACTAAATACTCCTTTGTCTTTGGCAGGAGAGAGACCAGACTCTCACTCTGACAGCGGGAAGAGTCCTTCAGCGGAACCAGACCCAGAGACGCCCAAACCAGCGAGACAACACCACTGCTTCCAATGTGAAAAGAGATTTTCCCGATCAGGGGACCTCAAAGCTCATGAGAGGACACACACAGGAGAAAAGCCTTTCCAATGTTCCCAGTGTGGAAAGAGTTTTACCATGTTAAATAACCTGAAAAGGCATGAGCGAATACACACAGGGAGAAAAGCCATTCCAATGTTCCCATTGTGGAAAGAGTTTTACTCAGATAGGCACCTAAAAGAGCATGAGCGAAAACACACAAGAGAAAAGCCTTACCACTGCTCCCAGTGTAAAAAATAGATTTTCCCGATCAGGTGACCTAAAGGCTCATGAGTGGACACATACAGGAGAAGAGCCTTTCCAATGTTCCCAGTGTAAAAAGCGTTTACCGTGTTAGCTAACCTGAAAAGGCATGAGAGAATAACACAGGAGAAAAACCTTACCACTGCTTCCAATGTGAAAAGCGATTTTCCCGATCAGGTGACCCAAAGGCTCATGAGAGAATACACACAGGAGAAAAGCCTTATCAATGTTCCCAGTGTGGAAACAGTTTTACTCAGATAGGGCACCCAAAACAGCATGAGAGAATACACACAGGAGAAAAGCCTTATCAATGTTCCCAATGTGGAATGAGTTTTATTCAGTTAGGGAGCCTGAAGGAGCATGAGTGGACACACACACGAGAAAAGCCTTTCCAATGTTCCCAGTGTAGAAAGAGTTTTACCGTGTTAGCTACCCTGAAAAGGCATGAGCGAATACACACAGGAGAAAAGCCATTCCAATGTTCCCAGTGTGGAAACGGTTTTAATCAGAGAGGGCATCTAAAAGAGCATGAGATAATACACACAGGAGAAAAGCCTTACCACTGCTCCCAGTGTAAAAAGAGATTTTCCCGAGTAGGGGACCTAAAATCTCATGAGAGGACACACACAGGAGAAAAGCCTTTCCAATGTTCCCAGTGTAGAAAGAGTTTTACCGTGTTAGCTAGCCTGAAAAGGCATGAGAGAATAAACACAGGAGAAAAGCCTTACACTGCTCCCAGCGTGGAAAGAGTTTTAGGTTAAGGAGCCTGAAGGTGCATAAGAGAACACACACAAAAAAAGCCCCACCACTGCTCTCCCTGTGTGGAAGGACAATTCCCCAGTCAGAGAACCTGAAATCACATTAGAGAATAGAGAGGTGATTTGACTTATGTTTTTAACTGACAATTTGTTTGTTGTCATGCCACATGAAATATTTTGTTTGTATGATTTTTACTCAAAAATAGGCATATATTTTTGTTTTTTCACCTCGAGGCCTGATATATAAAATCAGATTAAATACTATAAAATGTGTATTTTGTTTTGGTTATGAACTTTAATGCATTGGTTATAGTATGCACCCCAGTTGTTCATTATATTATTTGGATATTGCTAAATGTAAATTATTATATAGATGAATGGAACTTTGCATTTATTGATTCTAACCTTGAAACCTATAGACTTTGATTTGATATATAAGATTAGGTTTTTGCTAAATGAATTTGATTGAAATTGATTGGATATTGCAAAAATGAATTTGATCACATGATTTGGATATTGCAAAATGTAAATGATGAACTAGATTATAGAGTGCATTTCTTTGATTCCAACATTGAAACCTTTTGAATTTACTTGTTAATTTAGTTAATTTGTGTAATAGTCCTCAAGCTAAAGGAATATGAAAATGTGGTGACGCTGTTCTGATAACATTGATAAGTTGTTGACATGAAAAACATTCACACTCATGACTGTTTATCAGTATTATTCCACCATGTCAGAGAGAACTGGTGGATTGTAAAAAGGATTTTATTAATGAAGCGAATTTATCGAATAGAAATAAAATCACATGAGAGAATAGTGAGGCTGTGTTCTGACTATGTTTTGATGAGAATGTAGTGTTTTTGTTCATGGCACATTACATATATTGTTTAATTATACTGTTAATAAGGTCCCACAGTTGACAACGATGTCAGAGCAAAAACCAAGCCATGAGGTAAGGAATTGTCCGGAGCGCTCTGAGACAGGATTGTGTTGGGGAAGGGTACCAAAACATGTTGGAATATTGAAGGTCAAAGAAACAGTGGCCTCCATCATTCTTAAATGGAAGAAGTTTGAACCACCTAGACTCTTTCCCAGAGCTGGCCGCCCAGCCAAACGACAACGGGGAGAAGGGTTGGTCAGGAGGTGACCAAGAACCCGATGGAACTGACAGAGTTCAGAGTTCCTCTGTTGGGATGGGGAGAACCTTCCAGAAGGACAACAATCTCTGTAGCACCTACAAATCAGGCCTTTACGGTAGAGTGGCCAGACGGAAGCCACTCCTCAGTAAAAGGACATGAGAGCCTGTTGGAGTTTGCCAAAAGGTACCCTAGAAGACTCAGACCATGAGAAAGAAGATTCTCTGGTTGATGAAACCAAGATTGAACTCTTTGGCCTGAACGCCAAGCGCCACGGGTGGCGGAAACCAGCATCCCCCCTAGGTGAAGCATGGTGGTGGCAGCATCATGCTGTGGGGATGT